>NC_083227.1:9999973-10184973 GCF_032191835.1 Heteronotia binoei | reverse complement strand
AGAAATCAAGAAGATGGAGAATTAATGAAGACTTGCTACAAGACAAAGACACTGTGACTTTCTTAGAAAAGGAGACTGCAGCTTTTTTCCAAATAAATGAATCTGATGATATGTAATTTCAAACAGTATGGGACACTTACAAAGCAGTAATGAGGGGACTATTAATTACATTGAACATTAAAGATAAGAGGGCCAAAGAAGAACAGTTGTTAGCATTACAAAACAAAATAAATAAAAAAGAAAGGGATTTGAAAAAAAGGCCAGGAAAAAAAAAGTTAATGAAAGAAATCACAATATTACAATCTCAAGTCAAACATTTGCTGAATAAAGAACTAGAATGGAATTTTAAAAGTCTAAAACAAATCGTTTGAAAGTGCGAATAAGCCTGAAAAGTATCTGGCCTGGCAATTGAAGAAAAAGAAAGAAAATAAAACCATTAATAAAATTATGGCAAATGGAAAAGCAATAGTAGATCAAGAAGGAATCAAAAGAGAATTTTTTAAATATTATGCAAATGTATTCAAGGGTGTGAAAATTAGGAAAGAAAAAGTGGAAGTGGCACCTTTAACTGAGTATATGAAAAAGATTTTAAACGACCCAATAGAGAAAATTGAAATTGAAGCAGCAATAAAAGCAATGAAAGAAGGCAAGCCTCCTGGGCCAGATGGATTTACATCTAAGTTTTACAAAACGCTTAAAGATGAGATAACACTCAAACTGATGAAATTGTTAAATACGATAAGAGAAAAAGGAAAAATTCCAAATACTTGGAGGGAAGCTGTTATTTCTTTGATCCCTAAAGAAGACAAAGATGCCACAAATGTAAAGAACTACACCAATTTCACTGTTGAATAATGACTATAAGATTTATACAAGAATTTTAGCAGAATGATTGAAGCAATATTTGATTAACTTTATAAAAAAAGACCAAGCTGGATTCCTTCCTAAAAGACAAATAAGAGACAATGTAAGAGCTGTTATTAATGTTGTGGAATAGTATGAGAAGCATCCAGAAAAGGAAGCGGCCTTATTTTTTGTAGACGCAGAAAAAGCCTTTGATAACTTGAGTTGGGACTTTATGTTTGCAGTAATGGAAAAAATAAATTTAGGGGAATATTTTATAAAAATGACAAAAGCAATATATACGGAACAACAAGCAAAACTGTGTATAAATGCAGATCTTACAAAAGAATTGAAGGTAAGCAAAGGTACAAGACAAGGATGTCCGTTATCACGATTGTTGTTTATAATGACTCTTGAAATTTTATTACAACAAATACAAAATGATAAAGAAATAGAAGGATTAAAAATCAGAGGATTCTCTTATAAATATAAAGCTTTTGCAGATGATATTGTGTTCATAATAGAGAATCCGATCCAAGTGTCACCATTGCTGTTAACTAAGATAAAAGAATATGGAGAGTTAGCAGGATTATATATAAATAAAGATAAATAGAAATTTTTATGCAAAAATATGCAATAGAATTAAAGAATTGCAAACGGTGACGGGTTGTGAAGTCACTACCAAAGTTAAATATCTTGGATTAGAGATAACCATGAAGAATATTGACTTGTTTAAAAATAACTATGAAAAATTATGGTGTAAGATGGACAAAGATTTGATGAAATGGAATAGACTTAACTTGTCCCTATTAGGCAGGATAGCTGCAATTAAGATGAATATTTTGCCAAGAATAATGTATTTGTTCCAAACTATCCCGATTGTAAAAGATACCAAACAATTTAACAAATGGCAAAGGAAGATTTCTGATTTTGTATGGGCCGGAAAGAAACCAAGGATTAAGATGAAGATTTTAATAGATGCTAAAGAGAGAGGTGGTTTTCAACTCCCGGATTTAAGATTGTATCATGATGCGGTTTGTTTGACATGGATTAAAGATTGGATAATGCTGTCAGATAAAATAATGCTGTCAGAAATGACTGGTGCTTGCACAAGGTGCTTGCACCTTTTAACTTTATAGAGAAAAATGTTAAAAACAAGGGGGGTGGAGGGTGGACATGCTTCAGGCCAAGATCTTGTGGGCTGTTGGCCAACATCCTGTTTAGGACAAGCACTTTGGGGGCTTCAGTAGGTGTGACTGCCTTAGGGTGGAAGGGAAAAAAAGCAAAGCAGAGAACAGAGACCATGCCATTTAAAACATCATAAAAATGAAAGGCTTTTGTTGTAAGCCGCTGTGGCTCCCTGTGTCTTTGGTGCAAGGGAAGTAGTTTATCTTTTGAAGGAGAAGAAGACACACACAGAGATGGGCTAGGTGTCATAAGTGGTTTCCGGCTTCCTTCTGTTTGTAGCTGATCTTGTTCAAAATGGCTGCAGATCTGGTGGGAGGGATCACAGAGGAGCTGGAAAACCACAAGCGATTGAAAGCGGAGGTGTAGAAAACGAAATCAGCTTTTATGTCCTTTGAAGAAACCTCGCATTCAAGCATATTTTAAAAAAATGGCTCTCGACAGGCTCTCGACAGGGGTTGTGTTGTAGAAAAATAGGTGCTGGAGCTCATCCAGGGATTGTTATGCAGCTGTACCTACTATTCAATGGACAAGGTGGGGAGGAGGAGAGGGAACCCTCACAAAAGTTCAAGAGCTGTGCTCCTGGGAGCTCCTGCTGAATCCGAGGCCAATTAAAAAAAAATATGGGGAGGATGAGTGTCAGTGACTTAGCTTGCTGCAGAATTATTTTAAAACCCCGTTCTGAAGCCTGTTTGCCCCATCTTGGCAAGAACAGATCAGTTCATCAGAAGGGAAGAAAAGGGAGGGGGAAGATTCTTCTGAAGAGACAGCTGGCCTGGGAAGTCTCTACATAGAAGTCTCTACATAGAATGAATGGGACTGTGGCTATGAATGGGACTGTGGCTATGAATGGGACTGTGGCTCAGTGGAAGAGCATCTGCTTGGTAAGCAGAAGGTCCCAGGTTCAATCCCCGGCATCTCCAAAAAAGGGTCCAGGCAAATAGGTGTGAAAAACCTGAGATTGAGACCCTGGAGAGCCGCTGCCAGTCTGAGTAGACAAGACTGACTTGGATGGACCAAGGGTCTGATTCAGTAGAAGGCAGCTTCATATGTTCATATGTCCGTTGCAGCAAGAACCTGCCCTGCGGTTTCAAGGATTGGGGGGGTGAGGAAAAGTCTCTCTTTTAGGCAGGGACGGTGGCTCAGTGGCTGAGCATCTGCTTGGGAAGCAGGAGGTCCTAGGTTCAATCCCCGGCATCTCCAACTAAAAAAAAAAAAGGGTCCAGGCAAATAGGTGTGAAAAACCTCAGCCTGAGACCCTGGAGAGCCACTGCCAGTCTGAGAAGACAATACTGACTTTGATGGACCGAGGGTCTGATTCACTATAAGGCAGCTTCATATGTTCATATAAGTTTCTTAACAAAATAGAGGACATTTATGTTTGGTAGGAGCCCCGTGGCACAGAGTGGTAAAGCTGCAGTACTGCAGTCCAAGCTCTGCTCCTGACCTGAGTATGAAGCTGGATTCAGGTAGCCGGCTCAAGGTTGACTCAACCTTCCATCTTTCCGAGGTCGGTAAAATGAGTCCCCAGCTTGCTGGGGGTGGGGAGTGGAAATGGAGGTGACTGGGGAAGGCAATGGCAAACCACCCCGTAAAAAGTCTGCTGTGAAAACGTTGTGATGCGACGTCACCCCAGAGTTGGAAATGACTAGTGCTTGCACAGGGGACTACCTTTACCTGTTTATATGTTTGGTATTTTCTCTATTATTTTCCTGACCCTGGAGAGTCAAGTGCAAATACTGAACAGTCTGGTTCCAAACTGGACAGCTGGAAGCCCTACAAAATAGGTCAAACCAGCAGCTGCCCATTCATTCCCCCCCTCCCTTTCTCTGTGACAGCTCCCACAGTATGGAATGGCCTCTCCTGAGGCTTTTAGGGAGTTCATTTTGTAAAATGGAGTTATCCAGGAGGTCCTTTTTGTGAAAAGAGTCAAGCTGGGATGAGATGGTGTCCAGCTCAGGAGGGGACTTCTATGAGGGATAAAATCTTTTTCCACACAGATTGTCTTGTGGCCTTTAAGAGGCATTTCTGCTTGCGTGGGTTCCTGTTTAGTCCCCCTTGCACTTTATCATGCTGGTAGGCTGCCTCTAACCCCTCACAAAGATGGACTGTAAATAGGAATAATTTGTGTTTAAACAATTTATTGGTAGCATATGGTTACAAAACTTAACTATTTCTTAATTTTTTTTTTCACATTAACCCATATGACATTTCCATCCCCCCTCCCTCCAATGTTGACTTCCCCGAGGTTATACCAATACTAAAGGCACTTCTAACTGCTCAAAGTTCAATATATATATTCTTACAACTAAAAAATTGTCCAATGTTTCTTTACTTTCCAAGTTTTCTCCATATATCCTTTAAATTTTCTCCACTCCCTTTTGAATATCTCTAAATCATAGTCTCTTAGTGTTCTGGTTAATTTGTCCATTTCACACCACGATAAGACTTTCATGGTCCAATCCCATTTCTCTGGTATTTTTTCTTGCTTCCAAAGCTGCGCGTATAAAGTCCTAGCAGCTGATAACAGGTACCAAATTAGAGTCCTATCTTCTTTTGGAAATTTTTCTAATTGTAATCCAAGTAAAAACGTCCCTGCAATTTTCTTAAAATCGTAGCCCAAAATTTTGGAGATTTCTTGTTGTATCATCTTCCAGAATTCTTTCGCTTTTTCACATGTCCACCACATATGGAAGAAAGAACCTTCATGTTTTTTACATTTCCAACATCTATCCGACATTTTCTTACTTATCTTAGCCAGTTTTTTCGGAGTCATATACCACCTATACATCATCTTAAAACAGTTCTCTTTAATACTTTGACAAGTTGATATCTTCATTGAGTTCTTCCAAAGGTGCTCCCATGCTTCCATTTGTATTTCTTTGTTCACATTGATTGCCCATTTGACCATTTGAGACTTTACTACTTCTTCTTCTGTAGACCATTTCAATAATAACTTATATACTTTTGATATCAATTTTTCATTGTCACCTAGCAAGACCCTTTCCAGTTCTGTTTGTTCTCGTCTAATTCCTTCTGATTTTATGTCATTTTCCATCAAACTTTTAATTTGTTGCATTTGAAACCAATCATAATTGTTATTTAACTCTTCTGAGGTTTTTAATTCAATTTTGTCTCCTTGAATCTTAAGCAGTTGATTATATGACATTTCTCTTTTTTCTTCAGATTCAGCTGTTATTTTTATTACTTCTGCTGGCACTATCCATAGCGGTTTTCTCTCGTCCCCGTATTTCTTGTATTTTATCCAAGTACTTAGTAAGGTATTTCTGACATAATGGTGAGAGAAAAAACCATCCATTTTATTCTTCCCATAGTACATATACGCGTGCCAGCCGAATCTATTTCCGTGAGCTTCTAACCATAAAGGTTTTTTGTCTAACAGCATTATCCAATCTTTTATCCATGTCAAACAAACTGCATCGTGATACAATCTTAGATCGGGAAGTTGAAAACCTCCTCTCTCTTTGGCATCCGTTAAGATCTTCATCTTTATCCTTGGTTTCTTTCCGGCCCAAATGAAATCAGAAATTTTCCTTTGCCATTTGTTAAATTGTTTTGCATCTTTTACAATCGGGATGGTTTGAAACAAATACATTATCCTTGGCAAAATATTCATTTTAATTGCAGCTATCCTGCCCAGTAAAGACAAGTTGAGCTTATTCCATTTCATCAAATCTTTGTCCATCTTACACCACAGTTTTTCATAATTGTTTTTGAATAAATCAATGTTCTTCATTGTTATCTCTATTCCAAGGTACCTAACTTTGGTTGTGACTTCACAACCCGTCACCTTTTGTAGTTCTTTTATTTTATTTGGTTGCATGTTTTTACAAAGGAATTTCGATTTCTTCTTATTTATGTATAATCCTGCTAGTTCCCTGTACTCTTTTATCTTAGCTAACAGCAATGGTGACACTTGAATCGGATTCTCCATTATGAACACTATATCATCTGCAAAAGCTTCCTGTTTGGCTGGAAGACAGACTGCAGCTCCCTAACAGAGGGGGATTTTATTGTCACTGTTCAGGGTATAAAAGACCCCTGATAAGGTCTATGCTCATTAACCCTAGGCAAGGGTTAATCCAAGACGACTTTTTTCCCCTTAAAGCTGTTGATATCGATCTGGGGGGGTCAGGGAACTGACTCCTTCAGTTCTTGATGTCCGGCAATGGGATTTGTCAACCATCGTCTGCAGTGACTCTAAAGTTACTCTAAAGTGACTCAAGGCTGTCGGAATCCAAACACTCTAGATGGACTGACTTCAATTGCAAAAAAACGTGAGCCGGGGGAGTTGAGAACATCTAAAAGGTACATTCATCATTTTTATCTTCACTCTGAGAGACTTTGAATATAGTTTAAACACTGAGTGGATTATCAACAGACGAAGGCAAAGCATAATTGAATGGAAAAAAAACAAACTTTTACCTTGTTAAGCTGAGCTCTGTGGCTTTGGAAGTGAACAACAGCAAAAGAACTTTAAGATAAGAATGAAGGTTGGCAGTCCGAGGCTGGTGACGCAGAAGAAAGAAAAGAGAGTTGCCGTGTATATATGCCCATAAACTGTGGAACTTTGAATGAACTGAGCTGAGTGGGGGCATAGTAGGAAAAGAATTCAGCCTGTGAAAATTAAATGTTGCAAAAATAATTGCCTTCAAAGATATTTGGAGAAAGACATATTGTTTTGGGTTTTTGTGGTTACGGTTTCTTCATGTAGCTCAAAAAACTGCGAGACTTAGACACGAGATTAGACTAAGCTGTAACAGGAAGTGAAACTAAAAGGGGCTGGACAATAATTCAGAGCCTATAAGGATTACAAAAGCTGTGACATCCGACCTTTGAACCAGGAAGGAATTGAGTCCAAGACCAAGAAAGGCTAAGAGAGACCTCTCTAGACTGGAACTGTACCATAGAGAAATAACGATTGCCATTTTAAAAGGGAGAAAAACTGTCAAAATTGCTAAAATTCAATATCTTTGCTCAGGAAGAAGGGAGGAAAACGAAATTAGTCTCACCTGAAAGAACTGGCTCTAAGCTATTGGACTGGATGCTAAACTTTATGTGGGGATTTTTTTAAGGTTTGGTGATTTTTTATATGTCAGTAGAAAGAATAACATGTGCAAGAGCCCAATCATTTGATAAGATGCAGTCCCAATTTGATGCTCTGGAGGCAAAAATGTTAAAAGCAATGGACAAATTGCATTTGGCAATGAAAAAAGATTTTAAAAAAGAAGTTGGAGATCTTAGGAAAGAGATAGAGGGTTTTAAGGAAGAGACTCAAAATAAAGTGAAGGAGGTAGAGATGAAAGTGGATACACAGGCCTCTGCCTTGCTAAAACTTCAAGAAAAGGTCATAATACACGATTGTAAGTTGATGGAATCACAAGTTCGTCTGAGAGGGGTACCTGAAAAGGAAGAGGCAGATTTAAAAGGCTATATGGTGAATATCATCACTGAGTACATAGAAGAAGACCCTGACAAATTTAAGAGTATGTTGGAGGGTGCCTATAGAGTCAACTCAGTATATGCGAAAAATAAAGGCCTGCCAAGAGACATTGTCATAAGACTAAGATCAAAAGAGGTGGCAGAGAAGATTTTGAGCAAAGGGTACCAAAAAGCCTGGGCAATAGAAGGGAGCAGAGTTAAAATAATGAAAGAGCTACCAAGACAAGTGATCAGTGATAGGAAAAAATACAAGAGGCTAACTGATCAGCTACGTGCAGAGGGCACAAGATATAGATGGATAATACCGGAGGGTCTTGGATTTGAACAAAATGGCAAGAGGATTACAATAAGAAGCGAACAAGAGATGCATAGCTTTTTTGAAGAAAATAAAGAACCAACATCATAATGGAGTACAAATTACTATCTTGGAATATAAACGGACTAAATTCACCACAGAAAAGAAGGAGAACATTTCATTGGATTAAAAAGCAAAAATGTAATATAATTTGTTTACAGGAAGTTCATATACAACGCAAAGACAGTAAATTTTTGTGGAATAGAAATTTGGGGTTGGAATTTTTTTCACTAGCAGAGCAAAAGAAAAGAGGGGTGGTTTTTTACATCAAAGAACAACTTGAGCCAAAATTAATCTTTAAAGATAAAGAAGGAAGATATATTGCTGTTGAGGTGACGATAGAGGCGAAAAAAACGTTACTACTAGGACTTTATGCAACCAATGGAGTGAAAGACAAATTTTTTAAAGACATAAATCGACAAATGGATGAAGAGACGTATGATCAGGTATTGATGATGGGCGATTTCAATGGGACAATACAAAATAATCTTGACAGATCAAGTTCAAAGAAGAATGATAAAGAAGGGAAGCTGCCCAATTCTTTCTTTGAGTTGATTAAACAGGAAAATCTAGAAGACATTTGGAGAAAGTTCAACCCTGATGTAAGAAACTATACATTTTTCTCAGCAAGGCGTAATTCTTTTTCCAGAATTGACATGTTATGGGGTTCCCAAGGCTTGGGCCTCATAACAAAAAAAATTGAGATTCTTCCAAAGGTTTGGGCGGACCATAATCCAATATGCTGGTCTACAAAATTGCAAAGGAAATCAAGAAGATGGAGAATTAATGAGGATTTACTACAAAATAAAGACATTGTGTCATTCTTAGAAAAGGAGACTGCAGCATTCTTCCAAATAAATGAAACGGAGGATATGGAATTTCAAACAGTATGGGACACTTATAAAGCAGTAATGAGGGGTATATTAATTACATTGAATAATAAAGACAAAAGAGCAAGAGAAGAAAGGCTGTCAGCACTGCAAAATGAAATAAATAAAAAAGAAAAGGACTTGAAAAAAAGACCAGGGAAGAAAAAATTAATAAAAGAAATTACGATATTACAATCCCAAGTTAAACATTTGCTGAATAAAGAATTAGAATGGAATTTAAAAAACTTGAAACAGAAATCGTTTGAAAGTGCGAACAAACCTGGTAAATATTTGGCCTGGCAACTAAAAAAAAAGAAAGAAAATAAGACTATAAATAAAATCATGGCAAGTGGGAAAACAATAGTGGATCAAGAAGGAATTAAAAGAGAATGCTTTAAATACTATGCAAATTTATTCAAAGGTGTGAACATAAGAAAAAGTGGAAGAGTATCTACGAAACATTCAGGTGGCACCTTTGACGGAATATATGAAAAAGACATTAAATGATCCAATAGAGAAAATTGAAGTAGAAGCAGCAATAAAAGCAATGCAAGAGGGTAAAGCTCCAGGGCCAGATGGATTTACATCAAAATTTTACAAATCTCTTAAGGATGAATTAACACCCAAACTGTTGAAGTTGTTAAATACGATAAGAGAAGAAGGGAAAATCCCAAAGACCTGGAGGGAAGCTGTAATTTCTTTGATTCCTAAGGAAGATAAAGATAGCATAAATGTAAAAAATTATAGACCAATCTCATTGTTGAATAATGACTATAAGATCTATACAAGAATTTTAGCAGAGCGATTGAAACAATACTTGATCAACTTTATAAACAAAGACCAAGCGGGATTTCTTCCTAAAAGACAAATAAGGGACAATGTAAGAGCTGTTGTTAATGTCGTGGAATATTATGAGAAGCACCCAGAAAAAGAAGCGGCCTTATTTTTTGTCGACGCAGAGAAAGCCTTTGACAATTTAAATTGGGACTTTATGTTTGCGGTAATGGAAAAAATTAATTTAGGGGAACAATTTATAAAAATGACAAGAGCAATATATACAGATCAGCATGCAAAACTGTGTATAAATGCAGACCTTACCAAAGAATTGAAAGTGAGTAAAGGAACAAGGCAAGGATGCCCGCTATCACCATTGTTGTTTATAATGACTCTTGAAATTCTGTTACAACAAATTCAAAAAGATGAAGAAATAGAAGGTCTAAAAATCAGAAGATTCTCTTATAAATACAAAGCTTTTGCAGAGGACTGTAAATAGGAATAATAATAATAATGATAATTTTGAGCATTCCCTTGTGCGGCCCTCAGAAATGCCCCGCCTTGCTCATTGGAGGGAGGTCTCTGTGTACGACTGAACACTTAATTCTGCCTTGATGCATGGTCCATGGGAAATGTTCCCTCTTCCCCTGGGAGCAGAGAGGGGGTGGATCTTCCCTGGCTGTGGAGATGTCGATTGTGGAGTATCTCCAGTTCCTGAACTGTGGATGATCCTCTCCCTTATGAGCCAAAGGCGCTGGCCACCTCTGATATGCTATGCTAAAAGAAAGCATATGCTAAATTTGTTAAAAGAAATGTGTAAAAGTACCTGGCCATCAGTTCTGATTTTGGGGAGAGAGCCTTTTCCTTGTGTCCCCATCTTCTGCAAGAGTGTGGGTGGTCACCGGGACAGGGCCTTCTCAGTGGCTGCACCTCATTTACGGCCCTCCATCCCAGCTGAGATTTGCCAGGTGCTTACCAAGTGAAACCCTTTTCCCAGTTTCAGACATCTTGTTATGTTTAGTGGAGTATGTTTTTCAAGTGTATGGTGGATTTCTCTGCATTTTCTGTTTTATTCTGGAAGGCCTTCTTATAAAAGGTGTTTGTATGTAGTAAAATGTAATTTTTGGGAAGTAAAGGGAACAGGATTTGAGCTTGTCTATAGAGAAATCGATTAGTTTGTCAGGTGATTATACATTTCATTTAGTTCCTCTAATGTTAGTGTCCAGTGTCATTGTATTGTTCATTGGACTTGTTTTACTGGCCTTTCTTGCATAATTTTGTCATTCTGTGATCCTTCTTTGAGTCTGAGTCTCAAGCTTCTTTCTCTTCTTGCAGGCATCCTGCTTTGTTTAGTTTGTGGAATCTGAAAGTTCAGGGTTGGAAGTTTTGCCATTTATAGACCCTGTTTCTGATGCTAGAAGTAACTTTGAATTATTCTTTGTATTATTCTACACAATATTTGTGTGTGTGTGTGTGTGATGCCTTAAATAGCAAATGTGCTTGGTGTGCGAGGCTTGGTGGGTCTGCAAATCCTTCTCCAAAATCTGCAGAGATTCATAATATCTTTGGATAAAATGAATGCACAGGCAGCAGACAGTTTCAAAAATATACCACCCAGTCTAATTTTATTTGACAGTTACAACTATTTTAATGTTCTCACAATAAAGAAGGTTAGGTTTGATGAGATAGTCAGTGCTGTGTTGATTTCAATTCCTCTACCTCAGGTAACTGTGTGTGTGCTTGGTGCCTGCTGGAGAGGGGTTTCTGATTGCTTTTGTGTAGCTGTTGCTGAGTGAGAAGAGCTTGTTTGCCTGGGGGTAATTGCTGGCCCCACCCTCTGCTGTTGCTCAGGCTGTTGAGACAGAGGTGAGTGGGGGCTTGAGCCTTTAATTTGCAAGGCTCATCCTTGCTAGAGGTGGGAGCCTTCGAAGGGCTCTTGGCCTGTGGCTCTTAGCCTGGGGGTCTAGCTTGGGGGCTCTGTAGATAGGTGGGTACTTACTCACAAGTAGTTTCAAGTGGCAGTTGGTAGTGGGATTTAAAGATAAGTGAAGATAAAGAAAATTTTGAAATGGATTGCAGCAGTATGGCTGGTGAGGGAGCAGAGGCAGTAATGTGTAAAGACTGTGGGATGTTTGTATTTCTACCTGAGAGTAGCGCGAATTACACTTGCAGCAAGTGAGTGGCCCTGCTGGAGGAGAAGATACGAGGACTGGAGGCACGATTGTCCACACTGCAGTGTATAAAGGAAGGTGAGGATTTTCTTGACAAAACGCATGAAGCGCTCTTGAAAGGACAAGAGGAGGGAGAGGAAATGGTATCTCAGTAATTAGAAGAGAACCCAACACAGGAGGAGGGTTCCTGGAAAAATGTAACTGGAAGGAGAAAGAAAATCAGGAGATGTTCTGAGCCCCTGCTGCTCAGCAATAGGTTCCAGGATCTCTCCACAGTAACTGATTTTGAACCATTGGAACAAGGGCTACTTACCCAGCCTGCACGAAGCTTGAACAAAGTTTCTCAGGATCCTGTGGATAAGAAGCCTGAAGCTTCTGCTCCCCAATATAGGAAGAGGAAGGTGGTGGTGATTGGAGACTCCTTGCTCAAAAGGGTGGAGCCCAAAGTGTGCTGACCAGACTTGTCATCCCAAGAGGTCTGCTCTCTGCTGGGAGCACGCATCCAGCATGTGACAGAAAGGATTGGAAGACTTATCAAGCCCACGGATTACTATCCTTTCTTGCTGATCCACGTGGGAATGAATGATACTGCCCATCATAGCCCTGAACGTTTTAGAAAAGACTATTTGGCTCTGGGTCAGAAGGCGAAGGAGCTGGGCGTACAGGTTGTGTTCTCGTCAGTGCTTCCTGTTGAAGGCCGTGGCTTAGGATGAGAAAGAAGAATACTTCAAATAAACGACTGGCTACATCGATGGTGTCGTCAGGAAAGATTCGGATTTCTGGACCATAGCTTACGCTTTCAAGATAGTGGTCTTCTATCGGGAGATGGTTTGCACCTTACAGCAGTAGGGAAAAGGGTTTTTGATAACAGCCTTGCTAACCTAATAAGGAGAGCTTTAAACTAAATTGTATGGGGGAGCGAGACAATAATTCAAAGCCTCGTATGATGCCAGAAACTGGGGATAATAACATTAAAGATTTGCAGAGAGTGGCTCATACGCTAGGTAATGTTAACTTGCAGGCTTGTACGGAAATCAAACCCTCGGGATGCATAAAATGTGGATTCCGATGTCTCTACACTAATGCACAGAGTATGGGAAACAAACAGGAGGAACTGGAAGTCCTAATAAAGAAAGGAGACTATGACATAATAGGCCTTACTGAAACTTGATGGGATGACACTCGCAACTGGAATATTAGGATTCAGGGGTACAACTTATTTAAAAGGAACAGACAAATGAGAAAGGGTGGAGGCGTAGCAGTATATGTGAAGGAGGTATATACTTGTGAGGAAATATGTGAATCGGAGCATGGCAGCTCAGTTGAGAGTCTCTGGGTAAAAATAAAAGGAGTAAGAAACAACAGTGATATTATTGTGGGGGTCTGCTATAGACCACCAAAGGCAGAGGACTTGGATGAGATACTCCTACAGCAGACTGCAAAGTTCTCCAAGAGAAGGGATACAGTGATCATGGGAGATTTCAATTGCCCAGACATCTGTTGGAAGTCCAACTCTGCTAAAAATGAAAAGTCAAATAGATTCCTGACTTGTCTTGCTGACAACTTCCTTTTCCAGAAAGTGAAGAAGGAAACAAGGGGATCTGCTATCTTGGATTTGATTCTCACCAACAAGGAAGAATTGATTGAAGAAGTGAAAATAGTGGGCACCCTGGGCAGTAGTGACCATGTGATTTTGGAATTTACAGTCTTAGGGAAGGGAAAAGCTATATGTAGCCAGACTTATAGGTTGGACTTCAGAAAGGCAAACTTTGATAAACTTAGAACTATGCTGGGTAAAATCCCATGGTCAGAAATACTTAGGAGGAAGGGGGTTCAGGAGGGGTGGGAGTTTCTTAAAAGCGAAATACTGAAAGCACAATCACAGACGATTCCTTTGAGAAGAAAAAATGGAAAAAGCCTAAGGAAGCTGAAGTGGCTCCATAAACAGCTCTCTAAAGACTTGAGAAATAAAAAAGACTCCTTTAGGAATTGGAAGGAGGGCCTTATAACCAAGGATGAATATAAACAAATCACCAGTGCTTGTAGAGCAAAAGTTAGGAAAGCTAAAGCTCAGTATGAGCTTAGGCTGGCCAAAGATGCTAAAAACAACAAAAAAGGGTTCTTTTCTTATGTTCAGAGTAAGAAAAAGAGCAAGGACATGGTAGGCCCCTTGCGAGGGCAAGAAAGTGAAATTGTAACAGGTAATGAAGAGAGGGCGGAACTGCTCATTTCCTACTTTTCCTCAGTCTTCTCTTCTGAGGGTAATGGTGCTCAGCATGGCAAAAACAGAACATATAAGGAGGGTATGAAGTTCCAACCTAGGATCAGCGTAGGGGTAGTACATAAACACCTAGTTTCTTTAAATGAAACTAAGTTCTCAGGGCCAGATGAATTGCATCCAAGGGTTCTAAAAGAGCTTGTGGGTGTAATTTCTGAGCCTCTGGCTATTATTTTTGAGAATTCTTGGAGAACAGGAGAGGTGCCAGAAGATTGGAGGCCGGCGAATGTTGTGCCATCTTCAAGAAGGGGAAAAAAGAGGATCCTGGTAACTACCAACCTAACAGCTGGACGTCTATACCTGGAAAAGTTTTAAAACAAATCATCGAACAGTCGGTCCTGGAACATTTAGAAAGAATGGATGTGATTACTAAGAGCCAGCATGGTTTTCTCAAGAACAAGTCATGTCAGACTAACCTGATCTCTTTTTTTGAGAAAGTGACTACTTTGCTGGATCGGGGGAATGCTGTAGACATTGTTTATCTTGATTTCAGTAAGGCTTTTGATAAATTAGGGTTTGTAGAATCTTTCAGGCTCAAGTGCCGTGTTCTACTGGAGAAAGTTTTTCTTCCAGACGTTTCATTCTCCGCAGCTGAGAACGAAACGTCTGGAAGAAAAACTTTCTCCAGTAGAACACGGCACTTGAGCCCGAAAGATTCTACAAACCCTAATGATGATGCCAGCCGTGAAAACCTGAAAGCTTTTTGTGACGGAACCAGCCCGATTCTGCCTTCAGACCCGGTCCCGTCAACTCCCTATTGAGTCGCCAACTCCTGGAGGGAGCTATTTCTCCTCCGGCCACTTGGGCTCGCTGCCACCACCTGCTCAATCTAGGGGTTCAGATTGAGAGGAACAGGACTCCCAATCCCCCTCTCCAGCTATGAGGCCAGGCCTCAAGGTCCTCTGCCACCCTGTACTTGGGTATCACAGAGACCACAGCACTTCTTCGGGGAACCCCTGGAGGATTGGCACCTTACCCAATTGCATGCCGTCCCCCTTCCCCGGGGCCCCCTTCTTAAAGCAGCGTGGTCTAAAGCGGTTGGGGATCTATGTGGTACAGAGTTTGACTGCCAGCATTCAAAACAGTAAAAATATTTAATTAAAAGAGAAAAAGAAAAGAAAAGAAAAGCACAACGAAAACAGTTGCATGTAAAAGGTTAGCACAGCACAGCACCCGCACAGCAAACAGCATGACAAAGAAAAGGTGGTTATAAACGCATCCTACTGTCCCTGGTCTAAACTTGCCCTGCCTTGTGGATGACTTACTTGGGCTGACTGCCTGGGGGCCTCCTTTTCCTGCCTAGGCCTCTCCCACAGTCAGGAGCCCACAGACTCACAACCTCTCTCTTCAAGGGCCAGCTGCGGACTGGTCTTTTCAAATAAAAAAAAACAAAAGAACTTCCTCCCCCTAGAGTTGCTGGTTTGGCTCTGGAAGAGAGGCGGGGAATGAAAGGAGGGTTAGGCCCCAAAGCCTGCCTGGCAGTTTCATGTTCCCTCCCAACTAAGATGGCGTTTCTCCACACTTTTGATAAAGTTCCACATACTATCCTTGTTGACAAGTTGGTAAAATGTGGTTTGGATCCTGTTACCGTTAGGTGGATCTGTAACTGGTTGACAGATCGCACTCAAAGAGTGCTTGTGAATGGTTCCTCATCCTCTTGGAGAGGAGTGACAAGTGGAGTGCCTCAGGGATCTGTCCTGGGACCTGTTTTGTTCAACATCTTTATCAATTATTTGGATGAGGGAATAGAGAGAATGCTTATTAAATTTGCAGATGATACTAAATTGGGAGGGGTTGCAAACACAGAAGAAGACAGATACAGGATGACCTTGACAGGCTGGAAAACTGGGCTGAAACCAATAAAATGAATTTGAACAGGGATAAATGTAAAGTTCTGCATTTAGGTAGGAAAAATCCAATGCATGATTATAGAATGGGGGAGACTTGCCTTAGCAGTAGTATGTGCGAAAAGGATCTAGGGGTCTTAGTGGATCATATGCTGAACATGAGTCAACAGTGTGAGGCGGTGGCTAAAAAGGCCAATGCAATTTTGGGCTGTATCAACAGAAGTGTAGTGTCCAGATCATATGATGTGATGGTATCGCTTTACTCTGCTCTGGTAAGACCTCATCTGGAGCACTGTGTTGAGTTTTGGGCACCACTTTTTAAGAAGGATATAGACAAGCTGGAGCAGGTCCAGAGGAGGGCGATGAAGATGGTGAGGGATCTGGAGACCAAGTCCTATGAGGAAAGGTTGAAGGAGCTACCGGGAGCTTTCCAAATGCACATTGCAATGCAGCGGCTGAAGGAGGAGGGCGGGACTTCGTGGCTGCAGACTCCGGAGGAGATTTCCAGTCGCCCCAGCCGGCCTCGGCTTACTTGTTCAGAAAACAGCTGGACTCTGACCTGCCTTTTCGGGGAAATCAGCCCAGCGAGGAGAAGCGGCTTTGGCCGCTATGGGCACCAGAGGGCGCTCCTGCCTCAGCACAACTTCCCCCCGCTAAACACCTATACAGGGCAGGAGCCGTTCTCCAGTGCCTAAAAGCAGGCTAAAATATGGACAAACTGAGACATGCCAGCCGTGTTTCTGGCTGCCAGCTGCAAGGGGCGGGTTTCTCTCTCCCCCACTCTCAAGAGTCCAGGGGTGTCAAACATCTGACCTGGGGGCGGAATCAAGCCCCCAGAGGGTTCCTATCAGGCCCGGAGCGACTGGCTCTTGTTTGCTTCCTTCTGCATCTCAGCTTGCTTTGCAAGGCTTGCTTAATCACACAGGAGCTACAGAGCAAAACCTCGATTTTCTCCATTGGTTGAGGCTCCTCCCTCTCCTGGTTCCCTGGGGAAGGAAGGAAGGAGCCAGAGCTTCCTTTGCCAGTTCCCTGGATACCATGGGAGAGATACAAAGAAAGCACCTTTAAGATGAATGAGTGGTAATGTTTTAAGCCAGTTTTACTTTACGTTTTTTTTTTAATTCTCTGCCGAGGGGGGCTCAGGGCAGCTTACATCAAATCATAGTAAACTATGATTGCAGTCATAAAATTAATAAAACCATTCAACTGTACAAGTTAAAGCAATCTACAGTCGGTGCTAACAAATCAGATGTTACTCATATTCTCAGGACGACAGTCGTTCCAGAATTCTCCTATAGTCGACTGAAGGCTTGCCGGAAGAGAGCGGTCTTACAGGCCTTGTGGAACTGAGCGAGGTCCCGCAAGGCCCCAACCTCTTCTGGCAACTGATTCCACCAGGAGGGGGCTGCCACTGAAAAGGCCTGATCCCTGGTGGTCGACAGTCTCGCCTCTTTCAGCCTGGGAATCACTAGGAGATGTTGAGATCCAGATCTTAGTACTCTCTGGGGAACGGGTGCGGACAGACGGTCCCTCAGGTAGACAGGTCCTAGGCCATATAGGGCTTTAAAGGTAATAACCAGCACCTTGTCTTTTCATTCATGTAGGGTTGCCAGGTCCAATTCAAGAAATACCTGGGGACTTTGGGGGTGGAGCCAGGAGACACTGGGGGTGCAGCCAGCAGCAAGGTTGTGACAAGCACAATTGAACTCCAAAGGGAGTTTTAGCCATCACATTTAAAGGCAAAACACACACCTTTTAAATGCCTTCCTTCCATTGGAAATAATGAAGGATAGGGGTACCTTCTTTGGGGGCTCATAAAATTGGACCCCCTGATCCAATCCTTTTGAAACTTGGAGGGTCTTTTGAGGAGAGGCACTGGATGCTATGCTGAAAATTTGGTGCCTCTACTTCAAAAAACAGCCCCCCTCCACAGCCCCAGATATCTATGGATCAATTCTCCATTATATCTTATGGGACTCGGTCTCCATAGGGAACAATGGAATGGCTAGCAGACATTTCCCCCCTCCTCCATGACCCTGAAGTGGGTGGAGGGCCTCCAAACCGGGTGGTCCCCTGCCCCCACCAGGAGGCCTATTGGTCCCAAGAAAGACTGTGCACACTATATAACTTCACCTAATTTGTTCTTATAATTTAATTAATTATTTGATTTGATTTATATCCCGCCCTACCCCACCGAAGCGGGCTCAGGGCGGCTCACAGCATAAACATTCTAACAATAAAAGTCAGAATTAAAATACAATAGTAATTACATAGTTAAAACATTAATATCATACATCAGTCCATCAATGTGCTATCTATAAACTTCCTTCAGTATTTCGGTGCCGGTCAGTTATACGCCAACCGGAAGAGGACTGTCTTACAGGCCCTGTGGAACTGTCCAATATCCCGCAGGGCCCTGACCTCTTCCGGTAACTGGTTCCACCAGCAAGGGGCTGTAATTGAGAAGGCCCTGCCCCTGGTTGACTTCAACCGGGCCTCCTTTGGCCCGGGGATTACAAGCAGATTTCGAGAGCCAGATCGCAGTACTCTCTGGGGGACATATGGGAAGAGACGGTCCCTAAGGTAGGCAGGTCCTAGACCATATAGGGCTTTAAAGGTAATAACCAGCACCTTGTACCGGACTCGGTATATTATTGGCAGCCAGTGCAGTCCCCGGAGGCCCGGCTGAATGCGCTCCCATCTAGGGAGCCCTAATAACAGCTGAGCGGCGGCGTTCTGCACTAGCTGCAACTTCCGGGTTTGGCACAGGGGCAGCCCCATGTAGAGGCCATTGCAGTAATCCAACCTTGAGGTGACTGTTGCATGGATCACTGTTGCCAGATTGTCCTGCTCCAGGAAGGGAGCCAACTGCCTCGCCCGCCTAAGATGAAAAAATGCGGACTTGGCAGTGGCTGCTACCTGGGCCTCCATGGTTAAGGCAGGCTCAAGTAGTACCCCCAAGCTCCTGACCCTGTGCGCCACCATCAGTGGCACACCGTCAAGAGCTGGAAGGGGAATTTCCCCTCCCGGACCACTGTGCATGTATGCATACAGGACTGTGCATACTGTATGACTTCACCTTATGTACAATTCACTGCTTGAAGTGTTTGTTTATGTTTCTTTTATAAATTTCAATGAAAATTTGTTGATTATATTGGAGGCTGGTTTAGTCACAGAACCCTTAGGGGCTCCCTTGCTACCCACCTGGTGGTTGGCAACCCTGCATCCATGCATCTGGTCCAGCGCTTGCTTCAAAACAAGACGACCAGGGTGGGTGGGAGGGAAAGGGAGGGAGAAAGGAGATGGGTATGAAGACCCCCTGGCCGGAGAATTGGGAGGCACATGGGAGGCTGGGGCAGAAAGAGGGGGAAGGCAGAAGAAGAGATGCTTTCGTTCTCTGGGAACCCAGAAAAAGTGCCGCGAATTGTCCTGATGGCAGAAGGCAGATGGGTGTTCTCAGAGTCCCTGGCAAGGAAAAGGGGCACTAGAGACATGATTTGTCAGCCATTGCAGCAGCAGAAATGGCAGGGACCATGCGATGGAGAAAGGCCCTTGCCTGAAGGGCCCCTGTCCGGAGTCAGCCAAGCCTCTGCTGGTTGGGTTTTCTTACCTGCTGCCTTCCTCTTTTCCCTTGGGACCTCTCTAGCCGTGGAAGATGTCGCCTACACGCAAGGCTGCCATCTTCTAGGTAGGACTGGACTACAAACAAAATCACCATGAATAAATTAACACAATTAGAAGCCCACTTGGGCATTATTTCCTTGCAATTATGCAACAATATGTAATCCACTCTGAGGTGTGCAGTCACTCTAATGATTCTAAACAGACACAAATCCACAATAAGGCAGTCTCTTAAAGTGTGCAAGGCAGTTCCCCAAACATTCAAATTCTCAAGAGATCTATAAAGTCCACAGACAATCAGATTAGAACAGTCTCTCAAAGTGCATCATGCAGTTCCTCAGTTCCTTGCAGAAAAAGCCCAGCAGGAACTCATATGCATATTAGGCCACACCCCCTGTGATCACCATAGTTTTACACAGTATTTGTAGAAAAAGCCTGGAAGGAACTCATATGCATATTAGGCAACACCCCCTGTGATCACCATAGTTTCACAGAGTATTTGTAGAAAAAGTCTGGAAGGAACTCATTTGCATACTAGGCCACATCCCCTGACACTAAGCTAGATGGAACTGCATTGCTGTGCATTCCAGCTAAAAGAAAGAAAGAAAGAAAGAAGCCCTGCAGCTCCTAGTAGGGGTGCCAATCCCCAGGTGGGTCAAAACACAACAGGAAACCACAGCTTACAGATAATTAAACACACAAAAACACAAGCTGTGAATAATATACTTCCAACTATTTGTATTACAGCATTTGTTCACATACAACTCTTTACCAACACACAAAAGATCAAAATAATCCAATTCTGGATGCTAAATTGATGGAAGGTACCAACTCCTGTTCAGTGACGCTTCTAGCTGCAGGAACGTGGGGAACAGCGGGGTGGGGGGGATGTCCAGGGATCCCCCCCTCATTGGCAGCTTTAAAAAAAACTTTAAAAAAAATAAATGACATAGAATCCTGCAGTTGGAAGGGACCTCCAGGGTCATCCAGTCCAACCCCCTGCACAATGCAGGAAACTCACACCTACCCATGGGCAATGTTTCCTCTAAGCTGCAGAGTCTTGTGAGCAAAAATTCTACTTTGTGAGCTCCTGCATCAATTAATGTGCTCTGAGGTCATCCTTCCCGAGCGAAGACAAAAATGGGTGAGCCGGAGGCTAAAAAACTGTGGGCTAGCTCGCGCTCGCTCAGCTTGGAGCAGGGGTGGCCAAACTTGCTTAATGCAAGAGCCACCTAGAATAAACATCAGATATTTGAGAGCCACAAGGAAGGAAGGAAGACAAATAGATGGGATGAGGGGGGGAGGGAGGAAGAGGAGGAAAGAAAGAGAACTTTAAATGCATTCTCCAAGTTGCTGGCTGGCTTGGCTTGGAGATGTGATTTAAAGACAGTGCCTTCTCCAAGCCAGCCAACAGGGCGGTGGGGGCTTCAAGACCCATACAATATGTGTGAAAGAGCCCATGTGCCTCCCAAGCCACAGTTTGGCCACCCCTGGCTTAGAGGGAACTCTGCTCATGGGATGGTCTTTTTGTTTGGGGAAAGGGTTTGGAAAACGTGCTTTTACAGCCTTTTGAATGGGAGTGGGAGAAAAGGGGACGACTGGAAACAGTTGGGTCATTGTTAGAAAATACCTGGATAGGGGGTAGATCCAGGAAAGGGTGGGTTTTGGGGAGAGGAAGGACTCCTCACGGTTTCAATAGTTTGTTCTTCCTCAGCCTCTTTCCCCGAACATTGCACTGAGCTATTACCATAAAGCAAAAAATGAATATTTGTGTGGTAAAGCAACTATTCACCCTTCCAAGCAGCCATTTCTTCCAGGGGACTGATCGAAGCCACCAAGGAATACACTCATCTTTCAGTTTGCAAAGATATATTACAAAGACTGTGCCTACCACGTGATAAGCAATACAATAATAATAGAGGCCGGCGGTGCTAGGACCTTTTAAAGTAACAGAAACCCCAAGGGGGCCAACCCCCCCATCCCCAAATGAATAGATAAGTCCAAACTTGGAAACAGTCCAACTGAAATTCACAAGGCGGGTGCTCCTGAAGAACGTAGCTTCAATGCAGCCACTTTCTTAAAAAGACCTCTCTCTAGTTTTTCATGACGTTTCGGTTCCTTCAGTTTAACGGGGACAGGGGTTTTTTTGGCCTCCTTGGGGTTTCTGTTACTTTAAAAGGTCCTCTCACGGCTGGCCTCTATCGTCGTTGTATTGCTTATTATGTGGTATACACAATCTTTGTAATATATTTTTGCAAACTGAAAGACGGTGTATTACTTGGTGGCTTTGATCAGTCTACGAAATACACCAAGTGCCCTTCAAAGCAGCGCATTTTCTCCAGGGGAGCTGATCTCTGCCAACTGGAGCTCAGTTGTCAATGTGGGAGATCTCCAGGCCCCACCTGGAGTCTGGCAACCCCTAGCATCCATTGTGCATCTGGTGGTGGAGTGGCTTGGGGTGTGGAGACAGGGAGACAGTGCTACAGGCCTGGCTGTATTTCGCTTCCAGCACTCTGCAAGAGAGGACAGGCTTTGCAAAGGTCTGGCAAAGAACCTTTTAGTGCTTGCTCCCTGCAGGAGTTTCCCCCCTGGCCTTCCTGCCATCTTTCATAATGCGGTTTTGGGGCGAAGTTGAATTTTGGAATGAAGGTGGGAAGGCTGCCAGTTCAAACCCCATCCCCCTGTCCCCCCACCAGTGGCAATTGTTTTTCCAGTTTGGTGTAGTGATTGTGTGGACTCTTATCTGGGAGAACTGGGTTTGATTCCTCACTCCTCCACTTGCAGAAGAAGAATAATCGCAGATTTATACCCTGCCCTTCTCTCTGAATCAGACTCAGAGCGGCTTACAATCTCCTTTATCTTCTTCCCGCACAACAGACACCCTGTGGGGTGGGTGGAGCTGAGAGAGCTCTGACAGAAGCCGCCCTTTCAAGGACAGCTCTGAGATAGCTATGGCTAACCCAAGGCCATTCCAGCAGCTGCAAGTGGAGGAGTGGGGAATCAAAGCCGGTTCTCCCATATAAGAGTCCGCGCACTTAACTACTACACCAAACAGCTGCTGGAATGGCCTTGGGTCAGACATAGCTCTGGCAGAGTTGTCCTTGAAAAGGTGGCTTCTGAGAGAGCTCTCTCAGCCCCACCCACCTCACAGAGTGTCTGTTGTGGGGGAAAAAGATAAAGGAGATTGTAAGATAAAGGAGATTGTAGATGACTGGGGAAGGCAATGGCAAACCACCCCGTAAAAAGTCTGTGGAGAAAACGTTGTGAAAGCAATGTCACCCTAGAGTCAGAAACGACTGGTGCTTGCACAGGGGGACTACCTTTACTTTTTAAGCCGCTCTGAGACTCTGATTCAGAGAGAAAGGTGGGGTATAAATCTGCAATCCTCTTCTTCTTCCCTGGGTATGGGGTGTGGGAGTCAGTTTTTTTTTTTTTAATTTGCCAGTCAACTAGTGGATCAGCATAACCACTGGTCTATCGGGCTGTACCAATATATCAGCATTGAGCTGATGGTTTTTAAAAGACTGGAACAGCACATGTGGTAACTCTGGGGGGGGGCACTCAGGGAGTTTGGGGCAGGGAAAATCCAGGGCAACCTGTCCCCCTTGGGGCAGAGACATGAGGTTGACTCAGCCTTCCATCCTTCCGAAGTCGGTAAAATGAGTCTCCTGCTTGCTGGGGGAAAGTGTAGAGGACTGGAGAAGGCAATGGCAAACCACCCTGTAAAAAGTCTGCCGTGAAAACGTTGTGAAAGCAACGTCACCCCAGAGTCAGAAACGACTGGTGCGTGCACAGGGGACTACCTTTACCTTTTTAAGGGCTTTCCTACCTCATTCCCAGCATATTCTTCTAAAAGGGTGATTAACGCATGGAATTCACTGCCACAGGAGGTGATGGCGGCTGCAAGCATAGAAAGCTTCAAGAGGGGACTGGATAAGCATATGGAGCAGAGGTCCATCAGTGGCTATTAGCCACAGCATATTGTTGGAACTCTCTGTCTGGGGCAGTGATGCTCTGTGTTCTTGGTGCTTGGGGGTAGGGGGCACAGTGGAAGGGCTTCTAGCACCACTGGTGGACCTCCTGATGGCTCTTGTTTTTTGGGGCCACTGTTTGACACAGTATTGGACTGGATGGGCCATTGGCCTGATCCAACATGGCTTCTTTTATGTTCTTATGTGACAAAGAGTGTTGGACTGGATGGGCCATTGGCCTGATCCAACGGGGCTTCTCTTATGTTCTTCTGTGACACAGAGTGTTGAACTGGATGGGCCATTGGCCTAATCCAACATGGCTTCTCTTATGTTCTTATGTGACACAGAGTGTTGGACTGGATGGGCCATTGGCCTGATCCAACATGGCTTCTCTTATGTGACACAGTGTTGGACTGGATGGGCCACTGGCCTGATCCAACGTGACTTCTCTGATGTTCTTATGTGACACAGAGGCCGTTTTCGCACTAGCGTTTGCTCCGTCGTAGCGCCCCATTTACCTCCGGATCTTCTCTTGGATTTCGCACATGTTGCTCCGGCGCTGCGGTTTGCTCCGGCGCTGCAGGGATTTTACGCCGGAGTATGTTTTTCAGCATGCTGCCGGAGTTTCCGAAAACCTCCGGATCCACTCCGGATCCACTCAGCGGAGTTTGCTGTGCGAAATCCATCCACGCCGGATCGACTGCTTTGTGGGCGTCACCCTCCCCCTTTTCCGTCCTCCCACCCCATCCACCCGCTTGGCCAATCATCAGCCTTTCGCGGCGCTTCCCCGAAGTGCCGGCGCGGCCATTTTTTTTTAAACTTCACAGTTTTGCGTAATAGCGATATTTCGAAATTAACAAAGGAAAAAAAAAACCCCTCCTGGAATAGCCTCAATTGCCACTTCAATTGGTTTCGTTAGAATTTTTTTATTATTATTATTGACTTTAGTTGCGTAATTTCGCTGTTGCGTTATCTCGATAATGCGAAAACGAACATTGTTGGGGGGGGGAATCTAGTGCCGGTGCGGGCCAAAGCGTTCATGTGTGTGTGTTTTAAAAAGGGAATGCCTCCCTCAGCTGTGCCACCAGGATTTCTGGACCTGCACAAAATCGCCATGTATAAAATGGGAAGTTGGAGCCCGGCGGCGGGAGGCCTCGCGCTTGCGGGATTCGTTTTGCTTCGGGGCTTTTTTGGGGGGGGGGGATTCCTTTGACCTCGGCGGGGCTGCCCACCTTGCCCCCGGGCTCCCCAGATCGGGCCCCATCTCCCACCTGCGGCGACGGACTGCTGCGTTTTCCGTTTTCGCCGGGCCGGATCAGGCGGGGACGGGAGCGGGCCGGGCTCTGGCGGGCGGCGCTACTCCCAAAGTGCGGCGAGGCGCCTTTCCCGGCCGGACCTCTCTGCGGTGGCCGCACTTCACTTCCATTTGCGCCCCGCTTGACCCCGCCGGCTTCCCGCTGCCGCCGCCGCCTTGGCAAAGGGAGCCCAGCCGCCCAGAGACATTTGGCGGCGGCGGCGCTTCTCCAGAAGGGGAAGGAGAGAATGGGGCGAGGGGGGGGGGAGCTCTGGCAGCAGGAATCAGTCAGGTCCCCCGTTGCAAGCGCCAGCCGGAGAGGGGAAAGAGAGCGGAGGAAATCCCAGCTTCGCCACCCGGGAGGGAGCGAAGGGAAGAAGCTGCCACACACACACACACACAAACCCCTCGATTTCTCTCTCTTCGTTATTGTGATATTTCGCAACTTCAGAATTTGGGGGGGGAATATAGTGCTAGGATTCTCCACTGTGAATGCTTCTGTTAATACATAAAGGGCTGTGGAGGATTCTACAGCTGCAGCCAATCCATAAGCAGCAGCAGCACACGTGATGCGGTTTGTCCACGAAATGAAGGGGAGGGAACAGCTCGATGTTACGTTAGTACGTTAGTACGTCATTACGCAACCAGACTTGCGCTTAAAAAAAAAAAAAGATTGACAGGGCATCGAACTCAAGTCGATGCCAGTGGGAAAACGATTTGAGCCGGAGCTTCAGGGAAGGCGACTCCGCAAAGAGTCACTAGTGGGAAAACGAGAAAAATGATCCGGACATAATTGCGCCGCGGAATAAGGGGAGCAAACGCTAAGTGCGAAAACGACCAGAGTGTTGGACTGGATGGGCCACTGGCCTGATCCAACATGGCTTCTCTTATGTGACTCAGATTGTTGAACTGGATGGGCCATTGGCCTGATCCAACAGGGCTTCTCTTATGTTCTTCTGTGACACAGAGTGTTGGACTGGATGGGCCACTGGCCTGATCCAACAGGGCTTCTCTTATGTTCTTATGTGACACAGAGTGTTGGACTGGATGGGCCACTGGCCTGATCCAACGTGGCTTCTCTTATGTTCTTATGTGACACAGTGTTGGACTGGATGGGCCACTGGCCTGATCCAACATGGCTTCTCTTATGTTCTTATGTGACACAGAGTGTTGGACTGGATGGGCCACTGGCCTGATCCAACATGGCTTCTCTTATGTGACACAGAGTGTTTGACTGGATGGGCCACTGGCCTGATCCAACGTGGCTTCTCTGATGTTCTTATGTGACACAGAGTGTTGGACTGGATGGGCCACTGGCCTGATCCAACGTGGCTTCTCTGATGTTCTTATGTGACACAGAGTGTTGGACTGGATGGGCCACTGGCCTGATCCAACATGGCATCTCTTATGTTCTTATGTGTCTCAGAGTGTTGAACTGGATGGGCCATTGGCCTGATCCAACAGGGCTTCTCTTATGTTCTTCTGTGACACAGAGTGTTGGACTGGATGGGCCACTGGCCTGATCCAACATGGCTTCTCTTATGTTCTTATGTGACAAAGAGTGTTGGACTGGATGGGCCATTTGTCAGCGTAGGGGCATTGAGGTTCCAAGAATGAATAGACTTATTTTAGTTTAAAAATAAGTTTCCATTTATTGATTACGACAATGTTGCACAGCGCAGAGTCATTGATACTAATGACGAAAGGGGTTCAAGCATAAGCATTTATGGATACACATCAAAGCAAGGAGCCTTGCTTCCCATAATAAAACCTGGGCTGTCTCGTTGACAGTGAGCATTTTTCTTATCTGTTATCTCTCCGGCATGGCCCGTCTCTCCTCCCCGCTGTGGCCTTGCTAGGCTGGCCTGAGAACGAGCTAGATGTTTAACACTTCAAAGCCCTCTGGAAAGCTCTTTGGCACCTGGACTGTCTCTCCCAGCTATTCTTCACATTTCGTTACATTTTCAGGGTTAGTGAGTCGGGGTGCGGGGGATGTTAGTTAGCATTCAGATAAACACTTAAGGTAATAAAGACAAGCTTCAATGCACATAGCTGACACCACTGGCCTGATCCAACGTGGCTTCTCTTATGTTCTTCTGTGACACAGAGTGCTGGACTGGATGGGCCACTGGCCTGATCCAACGTGGCTTCTCTTATGTTCTTATGTGACACAGAGTGTTGGACTGGATGGGCCACTCACCTGATCCAACATCGCTTCTCTTATGTTCTTATGTGACACAGAGTGCTGGACTGGATGGGCCACTGGCCTGATCCAACGTGGCTTCTCTTATGTTCTTATGTGACACAGTGTTGGACTGGATGGGCCACTGGCCTGATCCAACGTGGCTTCTCTTATGTTCTTATGTGACACAGAGTGTTGGACTGGATGGGCCACTGGCCTGATCCAACATGGCTTCTCTTATGTTCTTATGTGACACAGAGTGTTGGACTGGATGGGCCACTGGCCTGATCCAACATGGCTTCTCTTATGTTCCTTCCTTCCTTCCTTCCTTCCTTCCTTCCTTCCTTCCTTCCTTCCTTCCTTCCTTCCTTCCTTCCTTCCTTCCTTCCTTCCTTCCTTCCTTCCTCTCATGGCTCTCCAACATCTGACATTAATGTCTTGTGGCTCTCCAACATCTGATATTTATTCTGTGTGGCTCTTATGTTAAGCAAGTTTGGTCACCCCTGCGCTTGCCTAACTTCACTCCGCTGTTGCATAAAGAAGAGAATGAAGCCTGGACATTTTGGCAAGGGGTTTCCAGGAAGGAACTCTTGGCGCACCCTTTCAGTCAGCTGAGTGATCTATAAACGCGATAACAGTAAATAACGTTTCTTTCGTAACTTTAATTTTTTTTTTTAATAAAGCGAGGAGGAGCGGGAAACATCAATCTAGGCATGCAACTGGAAGGGGGAAGGGAACCTAATCTCCTTTCATCACCTCTGTCAAATTCAAGGGCAGCCAAACTTAATGTAAGAAATATAAGATCACCACAGGAAGCAATTAAACTTTCACACAAAGCTTGTAAATATGCGTATTTAGTGAGAACACTGAACATTCTTGCAACTTGGCAATAGATTTTTCACCCGTTTTATAAAGGCTTTTAACACAGTATCAGTGCTCTTGCCCCTTTGGACAAGTCTAGGTTCAGAATAATTAATTGTTTTTGTGAAACAGCATCAAGAAAATAAGAGCCGCCAGGTTTTAATTAGAGCAGTTTGACCTGTGAAAACAACTAACACCATTTAGGTCTGATATGTTAAACTTAATAGAGTGCTGTTTTGCCATTATCTGTAATATGAGTTTGGAACTGTATCTCTTTAACAATGTGTACCTTTTGGCAATTTAATGAGCATTGTAGAATGGGAACGGCAAGACCCAGCGGCAGCAAATTAGAGCATGCGTGGATCCATGTTGTAAAGAGTAGAGCTGTGGGTAAGCATACATCGTCTTTTTAGCACTTATGAATAGTTGCTTTACCACACAAATATTTACTTTATGCTTTATGGTAACAGCTCCGTGTGATGTCAGGAGAAAGAGGCTGAGGAAGAACTAAATATTGAAACCGTGAGGAGTCCTTTTAAAAGCAGTTCCTTATTCTCTCCACACCATCACGAGTGGAAATTAAAGACTTTGCCCACGTCTTCACTAAGTCCTATTTGAAGAGGCTATCAGTCATTGACTGTTGAGAGACTTTGTGGGGAAAATTTCAAGAATGTTCAGTGTTCCTTAGCTGTTTTTGTTTAATCTCACTAAATACGCATATTTACACGCTTTGCGTGAACGTTTCATTGCTTCCGGCGGTTATCTTATATTGTTTATCTTCACACCAGTTCCGGTTGTATTTACTAAAACTTAATGTAAGAGCTATATAGAACAAACATCAGATGTTTGAGAGCTGCAAGATGAAGGAAGGAATGAAGATGACGGATAGATGATGGATGGATGGAGAGAGGTGGAAAGAAAGCAACTTTAACTCTCAATGCATTCTCCAAGTTCCTGACTGGCTTAGCTTGGAGAAGTGATTTAAAGAGACAAATGCCTTCTCCAAGCAGGCCGAAGGGGCAATGGGGGCTTTGAGAGTCACACAACATTTGTGAAAGAGCCACATGTGGCTCCTGAGCCACAGATTGGCCAGCCCTGGTCAAGTCCAACACCTATTTGCAGTCCTGCACAAAGGAAGAGGGAAGAAGTTAGAACCCAGGGCTCTGCTCATTTGGGGCAGGTCTCCGGCATCTAAGAGGCTCCATCAAGCTAGCGGAGTCACTAATCTAGGACAGAAGGTGAATTCACACACACTAAACCAGAGGTGTCGAACTCATTTGTTACGAGGGCCAGATCTGGCATAAATGAGACCTTGAGGGGCCGGGCCATGTGTGCACCTATTTAAGATTAGGTAGCAGATATATCAATTTTATAAAGAACACAAACACAAATACATATTTTTTAAAAAAAAAATTAAAACATCCTTAAAACGTTAGCACTCATTGGTTTTAAAGGTGCTTTTTTTGGAGCCTCAGTCAATAGAAAGAAGAGAGGTTTGGCTCAGTAGCTCTGCTGTGTGATTGAGAGAGTCTGACAAAGCATGCTATTCCGCCCCCCTTCCTCCCCAAGGGAGGAGCCTCAGCCAATGGAGAAAATAGAGGTTTTGCTCTCTAGCTCCTGTTCAATTGAGCAAGCCTCGCAAAGCAAGCTGTTATGCAAAAGGAAGCAAGAGAGAAGGAGAAGGAAGCAGATGACAGCCAGTTGCTCGTGGGCCTAATAGGAGCCCTCCGGAGGCCTGATTCGGCCCCTGGACTGCATGTTTGACACCCCTGCACTAAACAATCCCTTTCAATGCAATTTGCTGTTAAATTTTACTATGTGAAATGGAAAAATCCACTTGCAAACAGTCATAGTGTGAATGTACTCAGAATCTCCCCAGTTTTTTTAAATTTTATTTTAAAGAGAAAGCCAAGGCCTCCATTTCTATCAGTGCCATGTTACTGAAGGGGGCGCGGAGGAGTTTTAACCTTTCAGGTACTGCGGTTTCAAAAGCGATGCCCCAACCTGTCCACTGTGATTAGCCATTGAGAGGTAAAATAAAACACTAGTCAAGAGCAGTGTTCCCTCTAAGCTGAGTTAACGTGAGCTGGCTCACAGATGTTTAGCCTCCAGCTCACACATTTTTGTCTTAGTTCAGGAAAGATGACCTCAGAGCACACTAATTGATGCAGTAGCTCACATCTTGGTGTAGTGGTTAAGTGTGCGGACTCTTGTCTGGGAGAACCGGGTTTGATTCCCCACTCCTCCACTTGCAGCTGCTGGAATGGCCTTGGGTCAGCCATAGCTCTGGCAGAGGTTGTCCTTGAAAGGGCAGCTGCTGTGAGAGCCCTCTGCAGCCCCACCCACCTCACAGGGTGTCTGTTGTGGGGGGAGAAGATATAGGAGATTGTAGGCTGCTTTATGCCTCTGTCCTTGAAAGGGGAGCTTCTGGGGGAGCCTTCTCAGCTCCACCCACCTCACAGGGTGTCTGTTGTGGGGGAGGAAGATAAAGGAGATTGTGAGCCACTCTGAGATTCGGAGTGGAGGGCGAGATATAAATACAATATCATCTTCTTCTTCAATGCCAGTAGCTCACAACTTGACTGCCAGTAGCTCATAAAGCAGAATTTTTGCTCACTCACTTTTCAAAATGTTACTTCCCTGCCATCTCAAGCCTTACTGTGCCTTTCCAGAGACAGATGTGTATATGTGTGCCTGTGCCACACGGAGCTCTGAGATGAGGAGCCCCACAGAGGCTCCCATGCTCAGATGGAGGGCTCCCTCTCTCCTGTATGGCTTTCCTCACCCAAAATGCCAGAGGGGTGCTTTTTGCCTGTTGTGAGCCTGTCATGATCCTGGGCCTAGCGAGGCCTGCAGGCCCAGGGAAGCCTGCTTAGGAATACTGGGAAGAGCCTACATCTCCCAGGATCCCCTCTGTCCCTCTGATTGGGTAGCAAGGGGTTTGGAGGGAAACAGGCCCAGAGAGGGGTGGGACCTGGGAAGTGGGTGTTCTTTCCCTGGAAGGTTTAGCTGGAAGCAGGGGAGAGACCCTTACCCAAGGGGATAAGTGCTGGTAAGAGTAGGGACTGTAAGATAGATGCGTTAGGGCATTTGTTTATTTTCCCTGCACTCTTTTACTGTTTTATGCACCTTGTTTGTTTATATTGCGCTGACCTTAAAATAAATCTTTTTGTTGTTGTTCACTCTGCCTGATCCTCACGCCTATTATTTTGCCTCGCTAAGGGAGGCCTGAAGGGCTTGGGAGGGAACTCTGGGCCTTCTCAAGGGGAACCCTTAACCCAGAGTGGTGGCAGCACTTGGTAAGACCCCCCTGAGTCATGACAGAGCCACACCAGCCAAGACAGATCAAGCCCTAGGGGGGAACCATCTGTGATTTTGGGGCCTGAATCCATTTCAGATCAAGACAACCATGATGTGGGGCTAGCTTGAAACCCTTCTTGCCCCACAGGCCCTGAGGTGCTTGGGGAAATAATTTTATTTATTTACTTCATTTATACCTCACCTTTTTTCCTCAGCGGGGACCTTAAAGCGGCCTCCATCGTTCTCCTCTCCTTTGCTTTATGCTCACGACTGCCCTGTGAGGTAGGCATGGCTGACAGAGTTACTGGAGCAAGTTCACCCAGGGAAGCTACCAACAATGTGAGAGTTCGAACGTGGGTCTCCCAGATCCTAGCTTGAAGCTGACCACTACACCATGTTGCCTCTCCAAAGAAGTTACTGAGAACTGCCATGTGGCAGCAAAAAATACTTTACTGCTTCTAGTTACGTGCTTCTTTACAGTGAGGGATGAAATGTGGAATTTGCTGTGGAAGATGTACTGATGTCCACCACCAGAGACAGATTAGTGGAAGACAGGCCTGTCAGTGGATACTAGTCATGGTGGCTAAGTGGAACCTCCACATTCAGAGGCACTAATCCTCTGAATCCCAGAGTCAGGAGGCAACATCAGGGGAAGGCTTCAGCCTCTGCCCTTTTGTTGGCCATCCAGAGGAATTGGTTGACTACTGTGTGAAACAGGAGGCTGGACAAGATGGACCCTCACTGGTCTGACCCAGCAGGACTCTTCTGATGTTCTTCTCAGGGGAAGGTCTTGGCCTCTCTGACCTGTTGATGGCCCTCCAGAGGAACTGGGTGGCCACTGTGTGTGACAGAAGGCTGGACTAGGTAGACCCTCAGTGGCCTGATCCAGCAGGGCTCTTCTGATGTTCTAATGAAGACCTCAGCCTCTCTGCCCTGTTGTTGGCCCTCCAGAGGAACTGGTTGGCCACTGTGTGAGACAGGAGGCTGGACTAGATGGACCCTCAGTGGCCTGATCCAGCAGAGGTCTTCTTCAGCTGAAGAACCTGGTTCCAACTAATGGAGAAACATCTTGTGTCATTCAGGCCTTAGAAAGCCCTGAATCAGGGAAACCCCATTAATTAAAGCCAAAAGTCTCAGTTTCTGACAAGAAAATTCTTAGAAACAGCTCTCAGTGTTTTCCCTCTGGTGTTAAAGGAATTCTTCCATCTCTACTAGAACTTCAGAAGTTTCAGCAATGTTATTTTTCTCCTGTTTGCTTTTAAGGGATACGGTGTACCCTCTCAAACCTTTTCTGTCTCTCCTTATTCAAATTTTACATCTTTCTTCACCTCCATGACAACTGTTGACAGTTGACTGAAATCATTTATATTATCTCACTAGCAATAACACAATAACAAGACAAAAGCCATCAGCCAACGGAAAGGGGGGGGTGTACCCAAAACCACTTTTGCATTGAGCAATTGTTTGGGGGGGGGGGTATCGCTGCTACCCACGAAGTGCTAGGCGCTGTACAGTCTTTTCCAGCCATTTCATCTCTTCACAACTCAAGAACCGCACCTTCTCTTCTAAGTCCAAGCTGCGTTTCACGGTCTGCCCCAAATTCTGCCACCACCAGTGGGGCTGTCCAACCGGTGTCCCCTCGGCCAACTACTGGGTCCAGTTCCTCTGCACCAGTCTGTGGTAGGGTCCCCTGCGGCTCATCAGCTCCTCGTGGGTCCCCTCCTCCACCACTGTCCCGCCTTCCAGCACCAGGATCTTGTCGGCGCTCTCCACCGTCTGCATGCGGTGAGCAATCACCAGCACGGCCCGGCGTCGGCCGCTGACCACCGACCTCTGGATCTAGTGGAAGAAATGGTGAACGGTCAGGAGTCAGAGTGGGAAAGATTCTGGCACTTCCCGCCGTATTCAGGCGCAGCTCCCATCCTTCCCCACCTGCATGTGATTAAGCAGAACTGGAACGGAAGTGGTGCTGAGCCCCTGACCCAGGACTGCCCCTAGGGCGTGTGGCGCCTCAGGAAGGCTCCCTGGCTTTTAAGCGGAACCCAAAAATCCTGTCTCTTCCTCACAAGGCCCTAGCTCATTCTTTGTCAAGACGGAGCCATCGGGTTTCCGGTTTTATGGCGGAGCGGAGCGGCAGCGTTTCGGACTGGCTCTGAAGCCTGTCGAATACCAGCCTTCTAGGGGGGCCTGTCTTAGGTCCGTACTCACTCTGTTGAAGAGCGAGAGTACATAGAAGGGGCGAGGGGAGAGGAGGAGCCAGGCTGGCTCTCCGTCAATCCCCCCTACCTTAATTTCCCGAAGGCTGAAAAGCGTCGGAAGACGAATTAGCTCCAGCCACCGGTCCACGGAGGCGGCTTGTGGAGGTCGGGTGACGAGAGGCACGATTTTTCTCATTTTCCCCTTGCTCGGGCACCTGGGCGGTGCCGGCTTAGACGGCTTCAATTGAAGGTGGGGTTCCCGCCGTCTAGCAAGTCCTCCCCGTCCCGTCTGTGAGGAGGAGGAGGAGGTGTTTGATCTGCACGAAAACATCGGCGGCGGCTGTGACAGCGGGAAGGAAGGCGACCATGCAATGAATAAGTGGATGGCTTCTTCCCTTTCCCTTTTGTGGAGGAGAATTGTAAAGCTGTTGGTTTATTTGTGAAGTTAATTGGCGACCATTTGGTGTGAGACTTTCTGTGAAGTTTGGCTTGCCTTTGGACTTTGGGGCGTTGTCGGAAAGTGGAAGCAGGAGTAGAGACACGACGGTGGCTTAGAAGGGCCAATTTGAAATTGCGAACACGGTTAGGACAGCAATGGTTTGGGCTATATTGGAGCTGTTACTTTAAGGAGCAACGCAAACAGCCTGTGAAGTTGACTTATAGTAGAAAGGGAAAGAGAACTTATAAGCAGATAACGTGAGTTACAGCACTACAGTACTACAAAAGACGACGGACTATTGACTGGGTACTTACTGAAGATCAAAGTTTGTGAAAGTATAAGGAAGGAAGACTTACTATCTTTTCCTAGACTGTGATGTTCTCTGTGTTAGGTTATACTCCCTCTTGTGGTTAATTACATACCGCTCTGACTGTTAGTTGTTATATACGTATACGACCTAAGATAGTGAACGCTAATTAACGTTTGAGAATTGATAGTGTGTATACTGCTGACGATAAGGTAGAGTGAGACAATAAGGTTCAGTGGAACAAACTCTCTTATAAATTAAGGCTAGTGTGTGAATACAGGTCGGCAGGATGTCTCAACAAGGGAAATTTAAAGCTTCTCCAGGGCAGCCTAAAGCAGTTGGTGCTGCAATTGCACAGGAGTCAATTAAAGAAATACAGCAGAATTTTGCTGAGGCACTCAATCAATTGCAGGCTTCATTGTCCAAACAAATAGAAAGACTGGGTGATAAATTTGATGGTTTAGATTTGTCGGATTTAGCATCTCTTGAACTGGAGAATAAGATGGGCTGCAAATTAGAACAAAAAATAAAATATTTAGGTGTAATCTTAGCAAATAGATGTAGTACCATTTATGAAAATAACTTTACACCACTTTTAAAAGAGACGGAAATACTGTTCAAAAAATGGAACAATTTAGGATTATCTTTTATGGGAAGGGCAGCCTTGATTAAGATGTGTATATTACCTAAGATTTTATTCTTGCTACAAATGGTATGCTTCGCTGTTAGAAAGCCGTTTTTTGTTAAAATTACTCAGCAGTTCAGATCTTTTATCTGGCAGGGCAGGAAACCCAGAATCAGATGGAAAATTTTATTGGACAAGAAGCATAATGGAGGTTTGGCTCTTCCAGATCTAGAAGTATATCACATAGCTTGTGTGACTCTATGGCTAAAAGAATGGATACTTCTAGAGAATAAGTGTATACTAGCGATAGAAGGTTTTGACCTCCAAGCGGGTTGGCATGCTAACCTCTGGTATCTAAGGAAACCTCAGACGTACTTTAAAAACCATTTGATTCGGAAGTCTCTTTTAGCATGTTGGTTCAAGATCAAAAATAAGATTTATGGGGGAAAGACTCCCAGATGGATTTCACCTGAAGAAGCCTCTGTGCAGCCTCAACTATGGGAGACTACAAAACCAATCAGATATAGTGACCTCCTTGACGACATGGATAAATTAAAAAACAAGGAGGAGCTAGACATTCAGGGAATGAAGATAGACTGGTGGACATTGGTGTTGATTACGGCAAAATATAATAGAGATAAAATTGCAGGATTTACAAGGCAGAATTTTGATTTTGATAAATTAATAATGTCAGGCCCATATAAATTAATCAAGAGGGTATATAATTATGTCCTTCAAATGGAGCTAGAAGACGAAGTGGTCAAGGAGACAATGTTAAGGTGGGCTAAGAACTTGGAGAAAAATATTATGATAGATCAATGGGCCACCTTATGGAAAAACAACTATAAAATAATAAAACCGGTTAGTTTTAGAGAGAATTTCTTCAAAATGTTCCACAGGTGGTACTTCACCCCGTCCCGGTTGAGTAAAATCAAGTCTACGGTCTCACCGAAGTGTTGGAAATGTGAAGTAAAGATAGGTACGTTCTTTCACTGTTGGTGGACATGTGACTTAACACAAAAATATTGGGTGATGGTTTATAATTTATTAAGGGAGATTCTAAATGTAAATATACAATTGAAAGCAGAGATGATGCTGTTGTCCTTGGTTAGAGATAACATCCCACGAGAAGACGAATATATCACAGTTCATATCCTAACGGCTGCTAGAATTTTATTTGCAAAAATGTGGAGACAGAAAGAGATACCTCAAAGGGATGAGCTAATACAAAAAATTCTAAGTGTCGCTGAAATGGATATTCTGTCTAATATGATAAGAGGTTTATCTAGAACTGACGCAATTGAAAAATGGAGAAAATTTTATGATTGGCTTAATGAAGAGAGATAATGGAGGGAAGAGTTGCTAATAAGATAATAAAGCTACAGGAAATAATATTAAGATAATGTAATAAGGAATGCTTACGTTTGTATATTCCACAAGCAACCTCAATTTGTATAATGCACTTATGTTAAATGTTCTTGTGTAGACCTAAATAAAATGGTTAAAAATTAAAAAAAAAAAAAAAAAAGACGGAGCCATCGGTCTTGAAAGAGGCAACAAAACGTTTGACACCGGCTAACGTGGACTGGCTCTGTGTGGATGAACTTATTCTTTATCTCACACCTCACTGAAACAATAGGGGACTGAACACACAAGACTGTGAAGCGGGATGAACATATATATGTACATATGAAGCTGCCTTATACTGAATCAGACCCTCAAAGGTCCATCAAAGTCAGTCTAGTCTACTCAGACTGGCAGCGGCTCTCCAGGGTCTCAAGCTGAGGTTTTTTACACCTATTTGCCTGGACCCTTTTGAGTTGGAGATGCCGGGGATTGAACCTGGGACCTTCTGCTTCCCAAGCAGATGCTCTACGACTGAGCCACCGTCCCTCCCCTTGTTTCTTTAAGTACCTGTGTGCAATCTGGATGAGAGAATTCATTACAGACTGTTTTCTCGTGGTTTTTGGTTTATGAGTCAATAGCAGACTCTTAACCTTCAAAAAAGTGCCTGCGTGCAGTTTGATTTATTTTTCTGCAGACTGTTTGAATTCATTTTAGTGCAGACTGCTTGGGGAAAAGAGGTTACGTCTAAGTGCCTGCGTGCACTCTGGTGTTCCGCATCGCAGTCTGTTAAAAGAAAAGCTTTGGCATATTAAAGTGCCTTTGTGCACGTTTATATTGTTCATCTTAGATTATTTAGAAGTAGAGTCTACTCACAAGTAGAGGCCAAAAGGTTTCTCCTATTACATATAAATGTTTTGAGGGTATAGTTCAGGGGTGGCCAGTGGTAGCTCTCCTGATGTTTTTTTGCCTAGAACTCCCATCAGCCCCAGCCAACATCTGAATAGTTTCACGCTGACGTTTCTTCTTTTGCTTAAACTCAGGGAGCCCCCTTTTTTTCTATAGTGCTCTTCCTTGAAAAGCACGCTGGAGGAGGCTTCTCGCCTTCCTTCCCAGAACCGGAAGTGAGGGGGGAGCAAACCTCCCATGCTTTCTTTAAAGACATCAGAAGAAGCCCAGGCCCTGTCAAAGCAGATAGGGCCAAGTCTCATCATGGCGCTCCTCTGATCACACCGAGGTGGGGCGGGGCAGAGCACGGCACTGCGGAAGGGGAGGGAGGGGGCGGGCGGTGGTGGTGGCTGCAGCGGCGGGGGAAAACTTAGACATTTGTCTTGAGCACCGGGGGAAGCCCAATTTGGCACCCTTCCTCCCGGCACTCCAGCGCCCCCGTTGTGCAGAGTGGTAAAGAAGCAGTACTGTGGTCTGAACTCTCTGCTCACGACCTGAGGTCGATTCCGGCGGAAGCTGGATTCAGGTAGCCGGCCCAAGATTGACTCAGCCTTCCATCCTTCCGTGGTCGGTCAAATGAGTCCCCAGCTTGCTGGGGGGAAAGACTGGGGAAGGCAATGGCAAACCACCCCGTAAAAAGTCTGCCGTGAAAATGTTGTGAAAGAAACGTCACCCCAGAGTCGGAAACGACTGGTGCTTGCACAGGGGACCTTTCCTTTTTCCTTTCCTCCTGGTGCTCTAGGCAAATGCCTAGTTTGCCTAGTGGGCAAGCCGGCCCTGCCCTTACCTGCAAGACCCCTCATGGATCCCTGTCCGAGAAGACCTATTTACTTGGCTGAAAAGCCTATCTCTCCAATTTTCGGCCAGTCGTGCTCACTCAAATGATTTATGATTTGTTTAAAACATCTCTATACGGCATATCAACATTAAAACAGCATTTAAAAATAAAGAATATATTTAATAAGTAAAAAGGGGTGCATCACATGACTTCTGACCACACCCTGAAAGGTTAAAACAGTTGGTGGTCTTTAGCTTGGAGAAATGTCAACTGAGGGGTGACATGATAGAGTTTTACAAGATTATGCAGGGGATAGAGAAGGTAGAGAAAGAAGTCCTTTGTTTCTCTTTCTCACAATACGAGAACTCACAGACATTCAATGAAATTGCTGAGCAGTCGGGTTAGAACGGATAAAAGGAAGTCCTTCTTCACCCAAAGGGTGATTAACACGTGGAATTCACTGCCACAGGAGATGGCGGCAGCTACAAGCATAGCCAGCTTCAAGAGGGGGTTGAATACACATGTGGAGCAGAGGTCCATCAATGGCTATTAGCCACAGTGTATTGTTGGAACTCTGTCTGGGGCAGTGATACTCTGTATTCTTGGTGCTTGGGGGGGCACAGTGGGAGGACTTCTAGTGTCCTAGCCCCACTGATGGACCTCCTGATGGCACCTGAGGGTTTTTTGGCCACTGTGTGACACAGAGTGTTGGACCGGATGAGTCACTGGCCTGATCCAACGTGGCTTCTCTTCTGTTCTGAACATTTCCCACCAATCAATATACAAACCATTCTTGGTTTCACAATAAGCAGTTTGCTTTAGAAAGAGAAGCAAAAACCCTCAGGACAGACACAATGGCGGATGAGAAATGAGTTACAAACCCCACCCTCTTCTCAACTCTAAACTGTCTTCTCTTGCAGCAATTTCAGTTTAAACAGCACCAGGACTTGCTTATCAATATCTACAAATATCGGTTAGTCATAAAGGAAGGAACCCCAGACATGCTCAGAGGGACTCTCATGGTTCAGGCTGCAATGATGAGTAGGAGTCTGACACCAAGAACAAGCTCCAGGGCTAAACCACTTAACGGCCACCCGTCTCTTTTAGCCCTGCCCAGTGGCGAGTGTGAATCCTGCCCCTTCCCCCAGACTCACAGCTGCTTCGCACTCCACATCCAAGGCACTTGTAGCTTCATCCAGGATCAAGACCTTCGGGTTGCGGAGGAGAGCTCGAGCGATCGCCAAGCGCTGCTTTTCTCCCACGGACATCTGGCCCCCCTTCTCACCCACATCTGCCGGGAAGCAAGACAGGAAAGAGATCGCATGAGCGTGTGGAGCTGCCTCATACCGAATCAGACCGTTGGTCGATCAAAGTCAGTATCGTCTACTCAGATTGGCAGTCGCTCTTCAAGCTGAGGTTTTTCACAGCACCTGCCACCTGGTCCTTTTAACTGGAAATGTCAGGGATTGAACCTGGGCAGGGCCAGCATGTGGGAGTAGGCAACCTAGGCAATTGCTTAGGGCACCAGCTCTCAACAGGGGAGTCTCTGACTGGATGCTGAGGAGGCGGAGGAACTGCCCTGACCCCTCAGTGCTAGAAACAACTGCGCTTTCAATCCTCGGCACTCTCTAAAAGCACCACACATTGTTTCTGGCAGCTGAGGTGCTGGGGGAGTTCCTCTGGCCCTTCAGCGCCCAGAAACAATGTGTGGTATGGTACTTTCAGTCCTTGGCACTCTCCGTGTGGTATGGTACTTTCAGTCCTTGGCCTCTCAGCACCCACATGTTTCTGGGTGCTGAGAGGCCAGAGGAACTCTCCTGACCCCTCAGCGCTAGAAACAACTGCGCTTTCAATCCTTGGCACTCCCTGAAAGCACCACACATTGTTTCTGGCAGCTGAGGGGCCGGGGGAGTTCCTCTGGCCCCTCAGTGCCCAGAAACAATGTGTGGTATGGTACTTTCAGTCCTTGGCACTCTCCGTGTGGTACGGTACTTTCAGTCCTTGGCCTCTCAGCACCCACATGTTTCTGGGTGCTGAGAGGCCAGAGGAACTCTCCTGACCCCTCAGCGCTAGAAACAACTGCGCTTTCAATCCTTGGCACTCCCTGAAAGCACCACACATTGTTTCTGGCAGCTGAGGGGCCGGGGGAGTTCCTCTGGCCCCTCAGTGCCCAGAAACAATGTGTGGTATGGTACTTTCAGTCCTTGGCACTCTCCGTGTGGTACGGTACTTTCAGTCCTTGGCCTCTCAGCACCCACACGTTTCTGGGTGCTGAGAGGCCAGAGGAACTCTCCCGACTCCTCAGCGCTAGAAACAACTGCGCTTTCAATCCTTGGCACTCCCTGAAAGCACCACACATTGTTTCTGGCAGCTGAGGGGCCGGGGGAGTTCCTCCAGCCCCTCAGTGACCAGAAACAACATGCGGTACGGCGCTTTCAGTCCTTGGCACTCTCCGAGTTCGGAGATGTTTCTGGGTGCTGAGAGGCCAAAGGAACTCTCCTGACCCTCAGCGCTAGAAACAACTGTGCTTTCAATCCTCAGCACTCTCTGAGAGCACCACACATTGTTTCTAGTAGCTGAGGGGCCGGGGGAGTTTCTCCGGCCCCTCAGCATCCAGAAACAACATGTGCTACAGCGCTTTCAGTCCTCGGTGGTCTCCGAACTCAGAGAGTGCCAAGGACTGAAAGTGCCACACTGCATGTTTCTGGGTACTGAAAGGCCAGAGGAACTCCCCCGGCCCCTCAACAGCCAGAAACGACAGCGCTTCAGTGAACAACATGATGATGTCACCTCTGGGTTTTCCCTGGTGTGTGTGTGAGGGTGGGCACTCGTCAGAGTTTTACTGGGGGGGGGTGCGCGTTGGGATTCTGCCTCAGGTGTCAGAAACTCGTGTGCCAACCCTGAACCTGGGACCTTCTGCGTGCCAAGCAGATGCTCTACCACTAAGCTGCAACCCCTTCCTTTCTCGGACTGAGTTGCATTTTGTGTATGACAAGTCAGAGATGGGGTAGGGTTAAAACATCTTGGAAAACAAGAAGAAAGGACTGAAAATGCCTTGGTATACGGGACAGAGCAAGAGCGATGCATGCGTCTGTGTGGAGAAGTTGGACCTTGGATTCCTTCTATTCATAGCACCTGTAACAAGACATCCTGGCTCGTGGAGAGGCTGTGGCTCAATGGAAGAGCATCTGCTTGGCATGCAAAAGGTCCCAGGTTCAATCCTTGATATCTCCAATAAGAGTCAAGTTGCAGACGATGTGAAAGAGCTCTGCCTAAGAACCAATGGTCTGATTTGGTGCAGAGCAGCTCCATGCATGTGGGTGAGAGAGCATTTGCCAAGAAAAGGGGAGGGGTGGGAGAAAAAGCTGGCAGGAGACCCTCCCCTGGGGGAGCTGCGCACTATTGCTCAGTGAGGTGGGTTTTTATATTTCAGGGGGGCAGGGCTGCTAAGACCCAAGACAGCAGGTTTCTGAGAGGCACGGAGGGGGGCAGCTTTGTCATTTTAAGACCCTCTCCACGCATTAACCCAGCTACATCCCAAAGGGGCTCCACGGATAGCAGCAGAGAATGGACTTGGCAGCAGAGAATTTGGAGATTCTCTAATTTTGCAAAAGGGGGAGAGGCAAGGGAGCAACCAGCTTTTGCAGGCACCTGCGTTAAACCCTCCTTCCAGGTCCTGAATGAACTCCCAGGCGTTGGCGTCTCTCGCTGCTCTGATCACGTCTTCCTCTTTGCAGCCTTCCACCCCATAGGCGATGTTGTCCCGAATGGACCCAGAGAAGAGGACGGGCTCCTGGCTCACCAGCGCCACCTGCAGGCGACACCGGAGGGATCTCGCCTAAATCGCTGCTTTTCATTTAAAAGCCCAGTTCTGAATTCCGCCCGCCCTCTTTAAAAGACAAACTGCCAACACGCAAATGCTGTTTCCGATAAGCCAGCCAAAAACGCAATGAATTTCAGAACCAGGAATAAAGTCAGAGTCCCATGGCACCTTTAAGACCAACACAATTTTATTCTGCGTGCACACAAAAGCTTATACCCAGAATAAAACTGTGTTGGTCTTAAAAGGGCTGTCCACTTGAACAAATCACAGGAACTGCTGATACCCTTCTCAAATGGAGACAGTTTTATTCAGGACTCCATACGACTAAGTTTAGGTTTCATTTCTTGGCAGTCCTGAATTTAAATTGTGCCTTTTAATGTGTTCTTACGATTGTTTTATTAACTTTCATTTGTACAGTTCTTATTTTGGATTTTTTTCATTGTTTTATTTATATTTATTTATAACGATTCATTTATAATTACCAGGGCTCTTTTTCTAGCAGGAGCTCCTTTGCATATTAGGCCACGCCCCCTGACGGAGCCAATCCTCCTGGAGCTTACAGTAGACCCTGTAAGAACCCTGTAAGCTCTTGGAGGACTGGCTACATCAGGGCTGTGTGGCCCAGGGTGGAATTCTAGCAGGAGCTCCTTTGCATATTAGGCCACGCCCCCTGATGGAGCCAATCCTTCTGGAGCTTACAGTAAGCCCTGGAAAATAATTATTTACATTTATTTATAATTATTTATTTATAATGGTTTTATTTTATTTTATTATAACTATTTTATTTATATTTGTAAGCCACCTTCAGTTTCTCAAGGCCAATCCTAGATTTGGAAGAGGTCTCCCAGGTCATCTAGTCCAGCCCCCTGCACAACATAGGGCAGGGGTGGCCAATGGTAGCTCTCCAGATGTTTTTTGCCTACAACTCCCATCAGCCCCAGCCATCGGCCATGCCGGGCAGCTTCGTCATCAGCTCCCTTTGAGCAGGGGCAGTGTGAACCAGCCTGAGCACTTTGGGCGCAGGGAGCTTCAGGACTTCAGGCGCCACGGGGAGCTTCGAACGTGGGGAGGCAGGCAGTAGTGGACGGCAGCAAGTGTGGGGAGGTGGGCGGCAGCGGGAGCCAGAAGGCAGCGTTCGCAGGAGAGGGGGGGCCTCGTGGCACCCATAGACCAAGTGGTGCCCGAGGCGGCCGCCTACTTAGCTTGCTGCCACATCCCAGCCCTGGGTGGCACACCTCACTGCAACACACATGCCCCAAACCAGTGCTCCATTCCTTGTTGAATGTCCTCTGCCATTTTACAAAGAAGGATCCTGCCTTTCCCTCTCCCAGCTGCTACCCTCCCTCCACCCCTGGCTCATTTGGGACTAGCAGGACGAGATTTCTGGTTCCTTGTTCTTGCTCTCTGACTCAAATCAGGGCTGCCCCTTACCTGGCTGTGCAGGTACTTGTGCTCATACTCGTGGAGGGGGGTCCCGTCCAGCAGGATCTCCCCAGACTCAGGCTCGTAGAACCGCTCCAGCAGGGCCACACAGGTGCTCTTCCCGCTTCCGTTCAGCCCCACCAACGCCGTCACCTCTCCGGGGCGGAGTTCAAAGGAGACGTTCTAGGGCAGAAGAGAGATCAATGTAGAGCTGCCAAGCCTGACTCAAGAAGCAACTGGGGACTTTGGGGGTGGAGCAAGGGTGCAACAAGCACAACTGAACTCCAAAGGGAGTTCTGGCTATCACATTTAAAGGGACTGCATGACTTTTAAATACCTTCCCTCCATTTGGAATAAGAACATAAGAGAAGCCATGTTGGATCAGGACAATGGCCCATCCAGTCCAACACTCTGTGTCACATAAGAACATAAGAGAAGCCATGTTGGATCAGGCCAATGGCCCATCCAATCCAACACTGTGTCACATAAGAACATAAGAGAAGCCCTTTTGGATCAGGCCAATGGCCCATCCAGTCCAACACTCTGTGTCACATAAGAACATAAGAGAAGCCATGTTGGATCAGGTCACTGGCCCATCCAGTCCAACACTCTGTCACATAAGAACATAAGAGAAGCCCTGTTGGATCAGGCCAATGGCCCATCCAGTCCAACACTCTGTGTCACATAAGAACATAAGAGAAGCCATGTTGGATCAGGTCACTGGCCCATCCAGTCCAACACTCTGTCACATAAGAACATAAGAGAAGCCCTGTTGGATCAGGCCAATGGCCCATCCAGTCCAACACTCTGTGTCACATAAGAACATAAGAGAAGCCACGTTGGATCAGGCCAATGGCTCATGCAGTCCAACACTCTGTATCACATAAGAACATAAGAGAAGCCACGCTGGATCAGGTCACTGGCCCATCCAGTCCAACACTCTGTGTCACATAAGAACGTAAGAGAAGCCATGTTGGATCAGGTCAATGGCCCATCAGGTCCAACACTCTGTGTTCCTCCCCCACAACAAACACCCTGTGAGGTGGGCAGGGCCGAAAGCTCTCCCAGCAGCTGCCCTTTCAAGGACAACCTCTGCCAGAGCTATGGCTGACCCAAGGCCATCCCAGCAGCTGCAGGTGGAGGAGTGGGGAATCAAACCCGGTTCTCCCAGATAAGAGTCCGCACACTTCACCACTACACCAAACCAGCTCTTTACTGAAATAACTCCCTTCAAAGGAAGAGGTGCAAGTTAAAATAGCCCTGGGAGTACCCAAGCGGAGCCCCCATCTCTCATACACCATTACTTGTTCCTTGAATATTGAGTACCTTTAAGACCTGGATATCCGGGCAAGACGGGTAGCAGAAGGAAACATTTCGGAAGGAGACACGGCCTTGGGGAACTGCTGGGGCCAGCGTCCCATCTGTGCGGACTCCCGGCTCTCGATAGAGATACTCGAACACCTTCTCTGCGGCCCCCACATTGCTCAGAAGATCTCCGTAAACGTACACCAGGGTCTTTTTGGGGAGGAGGACAGAAAGAAGGGAAGGGTTAGGGAGGAGATGAAGAAGGCCGTAAGAGGGCTGAACAGACCGGTGGCAGAGATCTCAGAGAGATGAACAGACGGTGGCGCATGTCAGACAGAAACCAGCGGGGTGACGTAAATCTCATCCAACCGATGCAGTCAGCTAGCAGACACAAACTGTGAATGGACTGCCTTATACCAAAATAGCCCTTCGGTCCAGCGGCCCTCCAGCATCTCAGGGAAAAGTCTTTCTTGTCACCAGTCGGTCTCCGTAGGGAATAATGGGTAACACAGCAGACATTTCCTCCCCCCCCCCAATTTCTGATGACCCTGAAGCGGGGCGGGGGAGGGCCTCCAAACTGGGGATTTCACAGTATTGACGGGACCACGGTGGAGAAGCTAAGCTACAACAAAGGAAAAACTTCTCCGTGTAAAACACCATTCTGACTTGTTAGGAATAACAGGCATCAAAATGCAAAAAGTGTATCGACGGTACCCAGCACCTCAGTCATGCACAAAGTTAAAACCTCTTTAAGTTCCACAACGCTCCTACTGTCCTTTATGTGGCTCAAAGCCACTACATTATATTCAGTGCAACATTTGAGAAAAAGGTCCAGTGGAGAACCGGTCTGCTTTGCAAGCCATTTTGGATCTCTTGTCCTTCTTCTAGGGACCAATCTTGCATATTATATGCAATTTTCTAGGCCCAGTAGCGCCAAAAATTATTCAGTCGTCAAGCATGTCAGTCCAGAATTCCTAGTTTTCTCTAATTTTCACACAGAATAGTTAATGCATTCCTTGTCAGGCTGATGACTGAATAATGGGGATTGGCAACCCTATCTAGTCCAGCCCCCTGCACAACGCAGGGACTTCACAAAACCCCTCCCCCTATGTAGCCCCGTGGTGCAGAGTGCTAAAGCTGCAGTACTGCAGTAATAAACTCTGCTCACGACCTGAGTTCTATCCCCGGTGGAAGCTGGGTTTTCAGGTAGCCGGCTCAAGGTTGACTCAGCCTTCTATCCTTCTGGGGTCGGTCAAAGGAGTTCCCAGCTTGCTGGGGGGAAAGCATAGATGACTGGGGAAGGCAAGGGCAAACCACCCCGTCAAAAGTCTGCTGTGAAAACGTCGTGAAAGCAACGTCACCCCAGAGTCGGAAACGACTGGTGCTTGCGCAGGGGACCTTTCCTTTATCAGAGCCCCGTGGCACAGATTGGTAAAGCTGCAGTACTACAGTCGGAGCCCTCTGCTCATGACCTGAATTCAATCCCAGTGAAAGCTGGTTCAGGTAGCCAGCTCAAGGCTGACTCAGCCTTCCATCCTTCCGTGGTCAGTAAAATGAGTCCCCAGATTGCGAGGGTGGAGGAAGTGTAGATGACTGGGGAAGGCAACGGCAAACCACCCTGTAAAAAAGTCTGCTGTGAAAACATTGTGAAAGCAACGTCACCCCAGAGTCGGAAACGACTGGTGCTTGCACAGGGGACTACCTTTTACCTTTATGTAGGCGCAAGTAGGGTTGCCAGCTCTGGGTTGGGAAATACCTGGAGATTTTGGGGGGTGGAGCCTGGGGAGGGAAGGGTGGAATACCACAGAGTCAAGGCCGGCTCGCCCACTAGGCAAACTAGGTGGTTGCCAAGGGCGCCGGGACAGGGGGCACCAAATTGGGCTCCCCCCCCTCCGGTGCCCAGGACAACCACCAAGTTTGCCTCTCCTTCCTGTCACCGCTGCCGCCGCCACCATCAGCCCCCTCTCTTCCACCACGCTCCCCCCCCCCCCGAAGCTTGCCATGACGAGATTGGGCCCTACTGCCTTCGAGGCAGCTGCCTGTTTTTTAAAGCCAGTGCTGGAGGATTTGGTTCCCTTCACTGCTGGTTCCGGAAAGGGGTCGAGGGAGAAACCTCCTCCCAGGCTGGCAAAAAACATGCAGCTGCCTTGAAGCCGGTAGGGTGAGCTTCAGGGGGGGTGTGCACACACACAACGGAATGCGGCGCAGCGGAGGGAGGGCAGGAGGTGGCGGGGGGGCACAGGCAGGGAGCCTTCCTGGGGCATGATGCGCCCTAGGGCCGGCACTGCACAGAGTCCACCCCCTCCACAGCAGCCATTTTCTCCGGGGGAACTGATCTTGCTCGTCTGGAGATCAACTGTGATCGCGGAAGATCTCCAGGTCCCACCTGGAGGTTGGCAGCCCTAGGGGAGGATCACCCACCTCTACGTGATTCCCCACGTCCCCTTGGTAGAGGATGAAGGAGATGAGGTTCCCTTTGGTGAGCAGGCCGGCCTGGATCTGCTGGTAGCCGCTGTAGAGAATGAGGAGCTGGACGCCCAAGCGGATGAACTGCAAAGACAGAGAGGAAAGAACAGGGAACATCAGGCTGACCGCCACCTTTCTTCATTTATATCCTACTTTTCAACAGGAATGGAAAGGTCCCCTGTGCAAGCACCAGTCGTTTCCGACTCGGGGGTGATGTTGCTTTCACAACGTTTTCATGGCAGACTTTTTACAGGGTGGTTTGCCCTTGCCTTCCCCAGTCCTCTACGCTTCCCCCCGGCAAGCTGGGGACTCATTTTACTGACCTCAGAAGGACGGAAGGCTGAGTCAACCTGGAGCCGGCTACCTGAAAACCCAGCTTCCACCGGGGACCGAACTCAGGTCATGAGCAGAGCTTAGGACTACAGTACCACAGCTTTATCACTCTGCACCATGGGGCTCTTACTTTTCAACAACCACCACCTTTATTGGCATAACGGCATAGATGGGCGCAATCGGCAAGGGAGAAAACATCTATCACCCCAACATTTGAGACATTTCTCTCCTCTTAGAAGCACAGCACAGATATTTAGCCACAGTCTCAATAATCGCAGCGTTACAGGAGGACAATGGGAAGAGAGTCTTACCCTCATCAGATTGTCCCTCATGATTTCGAAGAAGAGGATCTAAGCACATGGCACGAATATCACAGTAAAATGTACAATGCAGGAGAACATGTTCAGTACTTTCTATATCCCTTGAACCACAACCACAAAACCTGTTGGAATATGGAATTTTCTTAAACCTCCCATACAGCACAGCAGAAAGAAGGACATTAAAGTGAGCTGACATTAAGGCTCTACGAAGTATAGCGGAAGTCAAGGTGATGATGATATACTACTTTGCACTCACTCTCCAGTTGGGACTCAAAGCGACTTAAAACACTATTTGCCCTTCCTCCCTTTTCTCACCGCCACAACAACCCTGTAAGGGAGGCCAGGCTAAGAGTCTGACGGGTCCTAGGCCACTCCACCCACTCCACCAGGGAGGAGCTCACAGGAGCAGTGCTCCAAAACCTCTAAATTTTATTGTGCTCTTTCTTTCTTACAACCCACCCCCTGCACCAAATACTTGCTCCTGGGCTCCATTGTTCAAACCCCTTGTGTGAATTTTGCCGAACTCTAAGATCTGACAGATGATGAAGCTGAAGCTCAAATACTTTGGCCACCTTGTGAGAAGGGAGCCCTCCCTGGAGAAGACCCTGATGCTGGGAAAGACAGAAGGCAACAGAAGAAGGGGTCGGCAAAAGAGAAGATGGCTGGACAGCGTTCCTGATGTAACAAAAATGAATTTGAGCAGACTTCGGAGGATGGTGGAAGACAGGAGGGCCTGGCGTGACTTTGTCCATGGGGTCACAAAGAATCAGACTTGACTGTGCGACTGAACAACAACAAGATCTGACAAACTTTCTAATATTTTCCCCTCAAAAATGGGAAAAATAACCAAAACACATAAAGCAAACAGATGGAAATCTATCGTGCCTCTGTGGCCACATAGGAGACAGCAATTTAAATAGTGTGAGGGGAGTCAGGTTTTATGATCATTCTAATTCAAGAAGCATTTTAAGGTAGATACTGAGATGATATAAGGTAGATTTAAGGTAGATGCAGAGAGCCAGCATGGTGTAGTGGTGAAGTGTGCGGACTCTTATCTAGGAAAACCGGGTTTGATTCCCCACTCCTCCACCTGCACCTGCTGGAATGGCCTTGGGTCAGCCATAGCCCTGGTAGAGGTTGTCCTTGAAAGGGCAGCTGCTGGGAGAGCTCTCACAGCCCCACCCACCTCACAGGGTGTCTGTTGTTGGGGGAGAAGATAAAGGAGATTATAAGCCGCTCTGAGTCTCTGATTCAGAGGGAAGGGTGGGGTATAAATCTGCAGTCTTCTCCTTCTAATTTAGTACACCTTTGGGTGATGTCAGCGGTGTGCGGCAGTTGCAAAAGAGTTACGCAAATGAGTTGCACTAATGAGCTCCGGCATCTCTTCTTCTGCAGAAACGACCTGCCTAGGACTCACCCGCTGGACGAGCAGATACAGCGCCTGCTCCAGATCTCGCTGGTTCTTGAGCCTTCGGGTCTCAGCCAGGGCCGCATCGTAGCGCCGGGACTCTTCCTCCTCCATGGCGAAGCTGCGCACCGTCCTTATGGAGGAGAGAGTTTCACGCACCACCTCCCCAGAGCGCGCCAGGGAGTCCTGGATGGCCTGAAGGAAAGCCTGGAGACAGAAGTTACAAGGGGACAGGGTTACAAGGGACACCAAACAGGGTGGAGCCTCTGCTTGGTGTGCAGAAGGTCCCTGGTTCAATCCCGGGCATCCCCAGTTTAAAGTTTCAGGCGACGGGTGATGTGAAAGACCTCCGCCTGAGATCCTGAAGAGCTGCTGGCAGCTGTGGCAGGATTTCTTTTGGGTTGGAAAATTGGCTACAAGAGCTTTTTATGAAAATTGGCCCTCAAAGGTTCAAGCATTCATAGTGCCTGCAGCCTAGGCCGAGAATCTAGGTCAGCGGGTGAAAGTTGAAAGCCGTCTCAGGACAGGAACGGCCTTATTTGGTACGAGCCTTATATGGTATTACAGGAAGCACGATGCAGCTGGAGATTGTCAACGTATCTGAGAAGACGGATGATGACGTTTTAGAGATTAAGTGATAAAGTTTTCTGGGGGGAAGCCTTTAAATGCCCTGGACTTCTGAGCAGAAGCTGATGATCTGCACTGGAGACAGGAGACTGCCTCTGTGCTGGTCATGACAAACCAGCTGGGACTTAGACTCTGGGCTGGCCTGCATGAGAGACATTGGGTCTCTCTGCCAGTCAATCCGAGAGATTAACTGCCTTTGTTGATTTCAAGCCATCTCCTGTTCGAGGCCTCAAACATAGAACACAGAGCCTTTCTCAGCCTCCTGTCCAGAGAAGAAACTTGGGAGTCTGATAACTGAGGGAGAAGTCCCTGTTGGGACTTATATTTTGGGACCGGGTTTGATTCCCCACTCCTCCACTTGTACCTGCTGGAATGGCCTTGGGTCAGCCATAGCTCTGGCAGAAGTTGTCCTTGAAAGGGCAGCTGCTGTGAGAGCCCTCTCAGCCCCACCCACCTCACAGGGTGTCTGTTGTGGGGGAGGAAGGGAAAGGAGATTGTAGGCCGCTCTGAGCCTCTGTCCTTGAAAGGGCAGCTGCTGTGAGAGCCCTCTTGGCCCCACCCACCTCACAGGGTGTCTGTTGTGGGGAGGAAGGGAAAGGAGATTGTAGGCCACTCTGACCCTCTGTCCTTGAAAGGGCAGCTGTTGGGAGAGCCCTCTCCAGCCCCACCCACCTCACAGGGTGTCTGTTGTACAGGGAGAAGATATAGGAGATTGTAAGCCTTGAAAGAGCAGCTGTTGGGAGAGGCCTCTCAGCCCCATCCACCTCACAGGGTGTCTGTTGTGGGGGAGGAAGGGAAAGGAGATTGTAGGCCACTCTGAGCCTCTGTCCTTGAAAGGGCAGCTGCTGTGAGAGCCCTCTCAGCCCCACCCACCTCACGGGGTGTCTGTTGTGGGGGAGGAAGGGAAAGGAGATTGTAGGCCGCTCTGAGCCTCTGTCCTTGAAAGGGCAGCTGCTGTGAGAGCCCTCTCAGCCCCACCCACCTCACGGGGTGTCTGTTGTGGGGGAGGAAGATAAAGGAGATTGTGAGCCGCTCTGAGCCTCTGTCCTTGAAAGGGCAGCTGCTGGGAGAGCCCTCTCAGCCCCACCCACCTCACGGGGTGTCTGTTGTGGGGGAGGAAGGGAAAGGAGATTGTAGGCCGCTCTGAGCCTCTGTCCTTGAAAGGGCAGCTGCTGTGAGAGCCCTCTTGGCCCCACCCACCTCACAGGGTGTCTGTTGTGGGGAGGAAGGGAAAGGAGATTGTAGGCCACTCTGAGCCTCTGTCCTTGAAAGGGCAGCTGTTGGGAGAGCCCTCTCCAGCCCCACCCACCTCACAGGGTGTCTGTTGTACAGGGAGAAGATATAGGAGATTGTAAGCCTTGAAAGAGCAGCTGTTGGGAGAGGCCTCTCAGCCCCATCCACCTCACAGGGTGTCTGTTGTGGGGGAGGAAGGGAAAGGAGATTGTAGGCCACTCTGAGCCTCTGTCCTTGAAAGGGCAGCTGCTGTGAGAGCCCTCTCAGCCCCACCCACCTCACGGGGTGTCTGTTGTGGGGGAGGAAGGGAAAGGAGATTGTAGGCCGCTCTGAGCCTCTGTCCTTGAAAGGGCAGCTGCTGTGAGAGTCCTCTCAGCCCCACCCACCTCACAGGGTGTCTGCTGTGGGGAAGGAAGGGAAAGGAGACTGTAGGCCGCTCTGAGCCTCTGTCCGTGAAAGGGCAGCTGCTGTGAGAGCCCTCTCAGCCCCACCCACCTCACAGGGTGTCTGTTGTGGGGGAGGAAGGGAAAGGAGATTGTAGGCCACTCTGAGACTCTGTCCTTGAAAAGGCAGCTGTTGTGAGAGCTCTCTCAGCCCCACCCACCTCACAGGGTGTCTGTTTTGGGGGAGGAAGGGAAAGGAAATTGTAGGCCGCTCTGAGCCTCTGTTCTTGAAAAGGCAGCTGTTGTGAGAGCCCTCTCCAGCCCCACCTACTTCACACGGTGTCTGTTGTGGGAGAGGAAGGGAAAGGAGATTGTAGGCCGCTCTGAGCCTCTGTCCTTGAAAGGGCAGCTGCTGGGAGAGCCCTCTCAGTCCCACCCACCTCACAGGGTGTCTGTTGTGTGGGAGGTAGGGAAAGGAGATTGTAGGCCGCTCTGAGCCTCTGTCCTTGAAAGGGCAGCTGCTGTGAGAGTCCTCTCAGCCCCACCCACCTCACAGGGTGTCTGTTGTGGGGGAGGAAGATATAGGAGATTGTAGGCCGCTCTGAGCCTGTGTCCTTGAAAGGGCAGCTGCTGTGAGAGCCCTCTTGGCCTCACCCACCTTACAAGGTGTCTGTTGCGGGGGAGGAAGGGAAAGGTGATTGTAGGTCGCTCTGAGCCTCTGTCCTTGAAAGGGCAGCTGCTGTGAGAGCCCTCTCCAGCCCCACCCACCTCACAGGGTGTCTGTTGTGGGGGAGGAAGGGAAAGGAGATTGTAGGCCGCTCTGAGCCTCTGTCCTTGAAAGGGCAGCTGCTGTGAGAGCCCTCTCCAGCCCCACCCACCTCACAGGGTGTCTGTTGTGGGGGAGGAAGGGAAAGGAGATTGTAGGCCGCTCTGACTCTGTCCTTGAAAGGGCAGCTGCTGTGAGAGGCCTCTCCAGCCCCACCCACCTCACAAGGTGTCTGTTGTGGAGGAGGAAGGGAAAGGAGACTGTAGGCCGCTCTGAGCCTCCGTCCTTGAAAGGGCAGCCGCTGTGAGAGCCCTCTCCTGCCCCACCCACCTCCCAGGGTGTCTGTTGTGGGGGAGGAAGGGAAAGGAGATTGTAGGCCGCTCTGAGCCTCTGTCCTTGAAAGGGCAGCTGCTGTGAGAGCCTTCTCAGCCCCACCCTCCTCACGGGGGGGTCTGTTGTGGGGGGAGAAGATATAGGCAATTGTAAGCTGCTCTGAGACTGATTCAGAGAGAAGGGCAGGGTATAAATCTGTGGACTCTTCTTCTTCCGAGCTGACCCCCGGCTCTCCCAAATCTCACACTGCCTGAATTCCCAAAGCAGTTCTGGCCCCACCTGACCGCTCTGCAGCCACACACCTGGTGACGAGTGTCGTAGACCCTCTGGAGGGCCATCATGAGCGGTATCTCAATGAGGGTCAGCAGAGTCAGGCGCGGAGAGAGGCCGAGCATGAAGCAGTAGAGCCAGACGGCCTGGATCAGGGAGCGCAGGAAGATGTTGGCGTTGGTCGGCACTGACTCGCTCATCATGGTCGTGTCTTTGGAAAGTCGGGAGGTCAGGTCCCCTGCAGGGCAAAGAGGAAGACTCCAGTAGGATCAGGAAAACCTTCTTGGATAGAGTCAAAACAAGGCATTTATGTCATTTAGGCATTTAGGGGGAGGTGTTTGTGGGTTTCCTGCATTGTGCAGGGGGTTGGACTAGATGACCCTAGAGGTCCCTTCCAACTCTATGATTTTAAGGGAGGAAGGTGAACAGGCAGGAGTTGTCTTTATAATTTCTCCGTCAGTGGCAATCTGGCTGTTATGTATTGACTTTAATGCATGTCTCATGGCGGGCTCGACGGAAGGCGACCCACGGATCCCCGGATGTCACTCGCCTTGGGTACCGCCCAGTTTAACTGACCAGGATTGGACTTGTCAGTCTGGGGGGCAGTTCCGGGTTATGTATATAAGCGGGACCCGGCCTGCGTGTTCTCTCTCTTGTAATGTGCTCCCATTAAAGAATGTTGCCTTTCAATCGTCTCGAGTCTCAGTACATTACAGTGGCGACGAGGATGGGATCATAGCCCGGCAAATTCAAACAGGGCTCCGTCGGAGACCTCGAAGGCAACCCGCGGGTGACTACCGCCGCCGCCACAGCCACCATGGCTAACCAGAGCGGTACAATGGGCCACATCGAAGAGTTCAACCCCGCGAATCCGGAGGGCTGGGAGTCCTACACGGAACGGGTTGAATGTTACCTGCGAGCCAACAGAATCGTGGAAGACAGCTTGAACAGGGACGTTCTCCTGAGTGTCTGCGGGGCGGCCATGTTCGAGATCGCCAAGGGTCTCTTGGCCCCCGCGAAGATCACCGAGAAGTCCTATGAGGAGATAGTCAGACTCCTCACCGGCCACTTCTTGCCTCAGCCCTCACGGGTGGCCCGCCGGTTCCTCTTCCACCAGAGGGACCAGGCAGCGGGAGAATCGGCCGCTGAGTACCTGGCGGCCCTACGCCAGATCGTGGGCAACTGCAGCTTCGCACAGCTGGAGGAGACCCTGGCGGATCGATTCACGTGGGGCCTGCGAGACGAGAGGCTCCAAGAGAAGCTCTTTGCGAAGGAAGAGCTCACCCTCCGGAGCGCCTTTAACGAAGCCGTGGCGTTCGAGCGGACCACAAGGACCTTTCCCAAGGCGAGAACCGACGCCGTCCACCAGGGTGAGATGGACCCCGGCAGGCCGGAGGAAGAAGAAGCATACCAGCTGCGCCGTCAAGCAGGGTCGACCCCCCGAGCGACTCAGCGACCCTGAGCGACGGAGAGACCACCCTCGACCAAGTGCGCCAGCTGCGGCGACCCCCACGAGCAAAGGGACTGCCCCTACCGCAACATGGTCTGTCGGAGCTGCGGCAAGATGGGCCACATAGCAAGGGCTTGCCGCGCCAGACCCCCCTGCCGCCACTAGTCCACGAACCAGGAGTCAACCGGTGAATACGCGACAGCATCAACCAGCGTCCAGGTAATGAACTTGCCCGACGGGACGCCCCGCAAGGTCACGGTCTCGATCAGGATCGAGGGCAAGCCCTGCCTGATGGAACTGGACTCGGGCTCCTCCATCTCTATAATCTCGGAGGAGTCCTTAAAGGGGCTGTGCCCACATGGCCGGCCCAGCTTGCGGCCGGCTAGTTTCGTGCTTCGGGACTTTCAAAAGAACCCTGTGCAAGTCCTGGGGTGGGCAACCGTGCGGGTGGAATACAACGGGTTTCGGGGCAAACTCGACATACTGGTGGTCAAACGCCAGCTCACCACTCTGTTGGGTCTAGCATGGTTCCGACCCCTTGGAATAAAAATTGTGGGGGTACAACAGCTGGGGGTGGGGGGATTCGATGAGGTGTGCAAGGAGTTTCCGGAGGTGTTCGATGGGGCCCTGGGTTGCTACAAGGGGGCCCCCATATCCTTACCCCTCGATCCCCTAGTGCGGCCAGTAAGGCTAAAGGCAAGGCGAGTTCCGTTTGCACTGAAGCCCAAAATAGAGGAGGCATTGGACCGCCTCACGGCCCAGGGGGTGCTGGAACCCGTGTCCTATGCCGCGTGGGAAACCCCAATAGTGACCCCCGTAAAGCCAAACGGGGAGGTGCGCATCTGCGCGGATTATAAGTGCACTATTAACAAGGCACTTCAAGATAATCCCTATCCGGTTCCAGTTATCAGCCACGTTCTGGCTGCGTTAGCGGGGTCCAAGGTTTTTGGAAAACTGGACCGGGCCCAGGAGTACCAACAACTGCCAGTGGACGCCGCCACGGCCGAGGCACAGACCATAGTCATCCACAGGGGGGCGTTCAAGGTGCGGAGGTTACAGTTTGGGGTGAGCATGGCCCCGGGGGTATTCCAAAGTCTGATGGATTCTCTCCTCAAAGGGATCCCCAGCCCTTCTTCGACGACGTTTTAATCGCCGCCCCCGATGCAGAGGAATTCCGCATCCGGCTGCGAGAGGTACTTCGCCATTTCCAAGAAGCCGGCCTGAAGGTGAAGCGAGAATAGTGCTCCCTGGGGGTGCCCAGAGTAGAATTCTTGGGGTTTGCGGTGGACGCAGCTGGGATCCACCCGACACCCGACAAAGCCACCGCCATTGTAGAAGCCCCCACCCCCAAGAACAAGGCAGAACTGTAGAACTACAGAATTACAGAGTTTCTTGGGGTTATTAAACTTCTACCATTCGTTCCTACCCCACAAAGCGGCCGTTGCGGAGCCCCTCCACAGACTCCTGGACAAAAATGCCCCTTGGGTCTGGGGGAGGGCACAGGACACGGCGTTTCAGGCAGTAAAAGGGCTGCTCATCTCAAATGACGTGCTCCACCATTTCGATGAGAGCCTACCCGTAGTCCTTGCTTGTGATGCATCACCGTACGGGGTGGGCGCCGTCCTGGGGCACCAACTCCCGGACGGGAGGGAGGTGCCGGTGGCATACTACTCCCGGACCCTTACCCCGGCCGAGCGGAACTACGCCCAGATCGACAAAGAGGCTCTGGCGATCGTGGCGGGGGTACATAAGTTCAATGACTATTTGTACGAGAGGAAGTTCACCATAGCCACAGATCACAAGCCGCTCCTAGGCCTTTTGGCCCCGGACCGCCAAACATTGCAAATCTTATTGCAGCGCGTGCTGCGGTGGAATCAATTTCTCAATTCCTACTCATACACATTGGTCCACTGGCTGGGCAAGGCAATGGGCCACGCAGACGCGCTCAGCCGTTTGCTGTTGCCCACCATGGACCCCGACCCAGCTCCGGCCCACCATGTTATGCTTATAGAAACTCTCCCAGAGCGGCCCCTACACACAGCAGAGGTAGCGAAAGCCACAGGGAGAGACAAGACACTCGCGAGGGTTCTCGACTGGGTGGTAAGGGGCTGGCCAGAGGGTAAGCTGGGGGAAGAGTTCAGGGCATACACCATGAGGAAGGAGGAATTAGCTGCCCACAAAGGGTGCCTCCTCTGGGGCAGCAGGGTAGTGGTGCCGCCCCTGCTACAGAAGCGAGTACTAGAATCGCTCCATGAAACTCATCCAGGGATTGTGAGGATGAAAGCCCTAGCACAGAGCTATGTCTGGTGGCCGGGGATGGACGAAGAGATAGAAAGTTGGGTTCGGAGGTGTAGAGTGTGCCAGGAATCCCAACCCGAACCACCAAGCGCCCCCGCACAACGATGGGAAACCAACAGGAAACCATGGTCAAGGCTCCACGTCGACTTTGCGGGCCCCTTCCAGGGTCAGATATTTTTTATCTTGGTGGCCGCGTACACCAAGTGGCTGGAGGTCATTCCAGTAGCGTCCACCTCCACAGCAGCGGCCATACGAGCGCTGCCAGGGCCCTGAGCACACACGGGATCCCGGACACCATAGTCTCGGACAACGGGACCGCCTTTACCTCCAGGGAATTCCAAGAGTTCCTACAGAGGTACCTAATCAGGCACATACGGTCCGCCCCATTCTACCCGGCCACCAACGGCCAGGCGGAACGAATGGTGCGAACCACAAAGGAAGCCCTGGGCCGCATTGTTCAAGGGGATTGGGACCACCGTCTAGCCGCCTTCCTGTTCGACAACAGGATAACCCCCAACCCAAGTACAGGGGTGAGCCCAGCGGAACTACTCATGGGGCGCAAACTGATCACTAGACTAGATCGGTTGCACCCCGACAGGGCTTCGGACATCCGAGGGTCCCCAGAAACCAGAGAAGCGGCCAGGGGATTCTTCTTGGGAGATCCGGTGTACGCACGGAACTACGCGGTCGGCCCCGAATGGGTAGCCGGGCGGGTACTGCGCGTTCTGGGGTCCCGCCACTATGATGTAGCCACAGAAGAGGGCCCAATCTTGCGAAGGCACATCGACCAAATGCACCGCCACACCCTGCCAGAAGAGCCCGAAGCCATACAGGGCAGGGGGGAACCCAGGGCCACCCTGCCCCGGGAAATGGCCCCGCCAACCGCTCCATGGGAGCAGGTAGCGGAGCCCCGCCCGAGCAAAGAAGACCCCCAGGCTAGAGCCCCGACCGAACCGGAGAGCGGAACCAACCAGAGGCCAGTGGTTTCCCCAAGCCGGGAACCCGCCGCCCCATCCACCACAGCAGCCGAGCCCCCGACCGAGCCAGTGGCACCCCAAGAGGCCCCCCGGAGGTCGACCAGAGTACGGACAGCCCCCACTTACTTGCGGGACTATGTGTCCTGAGCTAAGGGGGGAGGAGTGTTATGTATTGACTTTAATGCATGTCTCATGGCGGGCTCGACAGAAGGCGACCCACGGGTCCCCGGATGTCACTCGCCTTGGGTACCGCCCAGTTTAACTGACCAGGATTGGACTTGTCAGTCTGGGGGGCAGTTCCGGGTTATGTATATAAGCGGGACCCGGCCCGCGTGTTCTCTCTCTTGTAATGTGCCCCCATTAAAGAATGTTGCCTTTCAATCGTCTCGAGTCTCAGTACATTACACTGGCTAAATCCATGGATGAGTCCCAAACGTCAAGATCTACCTATTCCGCCAGGTCTTTGGCTGAGGCAATGGATGTCCAATCCATCTCGGCCTCCCCTGCCCTCGGAAATATGCTGTTTTACATCTGCAGGAGGCATTATAGATTGTTCTGGAGTTGTTGTAGGTTTGCCGCCATCTTGTCTTGTTTTAATTCTGGTTTTAGTGTTATTTGTCTATATCTTATTGTGAGCTGCCCTGAGCCCATTTTTTGGGATACGGCGGGATATAAACCTAATAAATAAATAAATAAATATTTATTGGCCTACACAGCCCTTATCACCTTCAAGGCCAGAGGTGGGAGTATAATAATTGACTTATCATGAGAACCTGCAGCTTGAAGGATAGAAGGGGGAGAACCTGAGTGGTGAGGTAAACTTCTACAGGCTTCTCTTGAGAACATGTCCTGAATGGATATCACCATCAATAGAGGTTGTTGGGCAAAAAAACTATAATTGAATTAAGGCCCAGAAGAAGAGAGACTAGCCTAGATTCTGTGGGACCGAAAGTCTGAATTTTTATATGCTCAAACTGCAATTGCTAGTAACAATAGAGAATGCCTGAGCTGTGGCCTTCTGCATTTGGATGTAAGGTCTGTGCCGTCTAATGCAAGTACTGGAAAGTGTTAGATGGTTAAGCTCATTTTCTTGCTGTAGGCTTTAGAGCAGGGGTGTTGAACTAATTTCTTATGAGGGCCAGATTTGACATAAATGAGACTTGTCAGGCCAGACCACGCATGTCATAAAATGTAATGCCAGGTAGCAGAGATATAAATTTTATAAAGGCCACAGACAAACACAAAGATTTTGAATCTCTCCCGTGAAGGTCAAGGGAACTGGGCAAAGGAAGCTCTGGCTCTTTCCCTTCCTCCTCAGGGGATGAGGGGGGCAGAGCCTCAGCCAATAGAAGGAAGAGAGGCTTGGCTCAGTAGCTCTGCTGTGCGATTGAGAGAGCCTGGCAAAGCAAGCTCTCTTCCTCCCCAAGAGAGGAGCCTCATTCCAATGGTGAAAACAGAGGCTTTTCTCTGTAACTGCTGTGTGATTGAGAGAGCCTGGCAAAGCAAGCTCACCCTCCTCCCTTCCTCCCCAAGGGAGGAGGCTCAGCCAATGGAGAAGATAGAGGCTTTGCTCTGTAGCTCCTGTGCGATTGAGCAAGCCTGGCAAAGCAAGCTGTGACGCAGAAGGAAACAAGACAGAGGGAGAAGAAAGCAGACTTGCTCGTTGGCCTGATAGGAACCTTCTGGGGCCTGATTCAGCCCCCAAGCTGCATGTTTGACACCCCTGCTTTATACTAACGTGGTGCCTGGAAAGTAAATCTTTATTGTGATTAAAATTAATAAAACTCCATAGATCATTTTATAAAAATAAACAAAGGTCTGATTACTTGTGTACAACTGCCCAGGGAACCCACGGGGTCCAACCTTGACAAGAGAAATAGTAACCAGTGGAGTGACAGATAAACGCATCCCAGAAATGGTGAATTCCAGCAGCAGCAAACGTGAGAAAGAACGGTTGCAAAAATAGGTCTGGACGGGTCACTCCAGGCTCCCTCACCTGTCTTCACCTCCTGGAAGAAGGCCAGATCCTGCCGCACCAGAGACGAGAAGAGCAGGCCGCGCACCCGGAGGTTCATCCGGGACATGCTGAATGTGAAGAGCCCCCCGCGACAGCCGGAGAACAAAGAGCTGAAACGGGCACAAGAGAAAGAGAGATTGTGGGTCCCTCCATGCGGCTGCATCCTTCAGGCAATGAGTCACTCCAGATACTCAGGTCGCCTTCCCAAAGAGTTGAGCTCTGGGCACTCCTGAGGCGCATGCGCCCACCAGGCCTCATTTTGGGCAGGGGCTCACAGGAACCTCTCAATTTTATTGTGCTCTTTCTTTCTTACCTTCCCCACCCCCGCCAAGAAAATACTTGCTTCTGGGCTCCACTGTTCAACCCCTGTGAGAATTTTGCTGAACTCTTAAGATTTGACTAACTTTTTAACATTTCCTCCCACAAAAAATGGGAAAATAACCAATACATATAAAGCAGGCAGACGGAAATCTCCCTCATGCCACTGTGGCCACATAGGAGAAAGTAATTTTAAAAAGTATGAGGGGAGTCAGGTTTTATTACAACACTTATAATTGTCATGGTAAATTTTCTAAGCGCTGTTGAGCTGTCTATAAAATGTTTTTATTGTATTTTATTGTTTTATTTCATGTTGTACTCCGCCCTGAGCCCTTCCGGGAATGGGCAGAATAGAAATATACTAAATAAAATAAATAAATAAATAATTCAAGAAGCTTTTTAAGGCAGATGCTGAGGTGATATAATTTAGTAAACCGTCCAGGGATATCAAGGGTGTGTGGCAGATGCACATGAGGCATGCAAATGAGTTGTGATAACGAGCTCCGGCACCTCTTTTTCTACAAAATGACCCCACGATCAGAAGGGCAGCGGGGAAGTCCAAGGAAAAGGTGCCACGGTGTTCCCTCATGCCAACTCTGCACTGTGGCCTGGTTGGGCAGAACAGCCCCCACCCTCCACACCTGCCAGGACTCAAGGTTTCATAAGCAGGGTTGCCAACAGGGCCTGGAGAAAAATTTCAAGGCTGCCTAGCAGAAAGAGACTAAATTCCGGGAAAGGGCTGGATAGCCTCGTGGGAGGGCAACTACAAATTCAGCAAACCCTTTGTCAAAGAGAAAGGAAGGAGGGCTTGACTTCGGACCTATCGTTCTCTCTTATCCTGACTGACCATGCAGGATTGCGGAGGGTAAAATAAGGGGACTAGATAGAGAGTCTTTGAAGGAACATGAAGAAGAAGATCGTAGATTTATAGACTCTCAGAGCGGCTCACAATCTCCTTTCCCTTCCTCCCCCACAACAGACACCCTGTGAGGTGGGTGGGGCTGAGAGAGCTCTCTCAGAAGCTGCCCTTTCAAGGAGTCTCAGAGTAGCTCACAATCTTCTTTCCCTTCCTCCCCCACAACAGACATCCTGTGAGGTGGGTGGGGCTGAGAGAGTCCTCCCAGAAGCTGCCCTTTAAAGGACAACCTCTGCCAGAGCTATGGCTGCCCCAAGGCCACTCCAGCAGGTGCAAGTGGAGGAGTGGGGAAATCAAGCCCGGTTCTCCCAGATGAGAGTCTGCACACTTAGCCACTACACCAAACTGGCTCTGGATTTAAATCCTGGCTCTGGATTTATATTTCAGAGTCTCAGAGCGGCTTACAATCTCCTTTATCTTCTTCCCTTCCCCCACAACAGACACCCTGTGAGGTGGTTGGGACTGAGAGAGCTCTCACAGCAGCTGCCCTCTCAAGGACAACCTCTGCCAGAGTTCTTACTGACCCAAGGCCATGCCAGCAGCTGCAAGTGGAGGAGTGGGGAATCAAACCCGGTTCTCCCAGATAAGTGTCCGCGCACTTAACGATGACACTAAACTGTGGGAATCTCATGCCCTGAGAAACTGCTTGGTTTGCAGGTCTCACAAAGACCACAAACAGGAAAGTGAGTGTACCATCTGCCTGGCATAGCAGCCTGGAAGCTCCCATATTTCCTATTGTGGCTGAAGAGTCAAAAAGGCACAGGCATCTCACATCCTGTTCACTCACATTCTAACTCTTTATGCTGACCCTTGCAGTATTGACAAATTGATGACTGTATTGAATCCTGTAAACAAGTATAGATTTAGTCCGTCTTCCTTGAACAGATGTATCCTGCTGTTTGTTTAAACACTATGTATTAAGCAAATATGTAGCTTCAAGGAATGTATAAATAAAGTAAGGGTCGGCTGAGGAAGTCAGACCTCTCTTCTTCCTGAACCTACATGTGTGACTGATGATTCCTTCAAGTGGCACCCGAACAGGGACATTCAGCTCACTGAAGCAGGCACAGCTCAGCTCCCGGGATAAAAGCTCCTGCTTTCAGGTATCAGCTGGCACAGCCCAGCAGCTCAGCTCCTACTTATCAAACGCCTGGATTACGGCCCCGAAGTGCGCACTCCGTCGTTCTAAAACGACCCCTTTCATTTGGTAAGTATGGGTGGAAGGTTCTCTCAGGCTGAGCAGAAACATTTATGTGAGTTAAAGTTTTTGATCCAAAAGTCCGGCGGGTCCGTGACTTCTGGCCAACTTAAGTCTCTGTTAGAAGAGATCAGTAAGCAATGCCCCTGGAATCCGAAGGGAGGTTCTTTTAAACTTCAGGACTGGGAGAAGATAGGGAAGACCTTTCACACAGAGCCCCAAGCTTCTATTCAACTGCTGCAAGTCTGGCATAAATGCAGGTATGCAGTAGAGAAATTTATGCCCGTTTCTAACCCAAGCCAGCTCTCCAAAGATTGTCCCCTAAAAGGCACTGGTGTCCAACTTCCGCCGCCTGCCTCTTCTTCTTCTTCCTCCTTCTCCCCCTCCTCCACCAACAGATCCACCCGTCGGCCCACCATCTAACGCCCTGGAACGCATGATCTGTGAAGTTTTGGAGAAGGAACTTGATCAGGCAAAATTGGAAGATGTCCCAGAATTGGCAGAAATGTTGTCTATTCGCCCTGTGCATTTGACAAGGGAAGAGGTGCCTGACCTTTTCTCAGTATGCCCAGTAATATATGCACAGAATGAGAACAGGCAGTAAGTTGTTACCTATACTGTGTTGCCCCACTCTGTCTTCGGTGAAACTCAAAAGGTTATCAGAAATATGGGCATAGGGGAAACCAATGTGCAAAGTCCTTTAGAAGGAATCTCTAATGGATACACTGGGATTCCTCAAGACTGGAAAAATATGATAACGATGATGTTAACTCCTGAACAGTATGTGGCATGGGACAGTGAATATTGTCATTTGGCTGATGCTCAAGGGTGTGGCTCCAATGCGTCTTATACTGCTGAACAACTATATGGATCTGGACAGTTCCGTACTATTGAAGCTCAATCTGTGTTCTCTTTTGCAACCCTTGCTGTTGCGTCTAAATGTGCTTTACAGGCCTTTGTCAAGGTACCTACAGAAGGGAAACCAGCCCATAGTTTTGCAACTGTCTGTCAAAAGCTACAAAAACTCTACTTAGACCTTACCAATTGTCTTCAGGCAGCAATCAGAAGACAGATTGATAATCCTGATGCAGCAGGAAAATTGATGATGAAATTGGCCAAGGGAAATGCTAATTTGGATTCAAAAAGAGCCCCGTGGTGCAGAGTGTTAAAGCTGCAGTACTGCAGTCCTGAGCTCTGCTTACGGCCTGGCAGAAGATGGATTCAGGTAGCTGCCTCAGGGTTACTCAGTCTTCTACTCTTCTGAGGTTGGTCAAATGAGTACTCAGTTTGCTGGGGGGGAAAGTGTAAAACACACTTTACTTTGCAACAGTGCTCAGTGCACCAGGCTGAGATTGCTGCTAGAGCAATGGCTTCCTGGTACAGGTGTCTCTCCAAATTGACCTTAATTTGATTGGCTATATTTTTAATCTTGCAGTTTTTAATTTTTTGGTTGTGAGTTACCTATTTTCTGTTACTCATAGTGAAAAGCAATTTTAATTTTAATCTTCCTGGTGTGATTGCTCAGGGCAATGCATTTGCTGATGAGATTTTAAAAGATGTTTTTTCGCTATTTATGCTGTTAACCCGTGTAGTTTGTAAACTAACATAAGAGAAGCTGTGTTGGATCAGGCCAACAGCCCATCCAATCCAGCACTTTGTGTCATCCAGTGACCAATACGTGTGTCACTTTGGTGTAGTGATTAAGTGTGCAGACTCTTATCTGGGAGAGCCAGGTTTGATTCCCCACTTCTCCACTTACACCTGCTGGAGTGACCTTGGGCGGTCATAGCCCTCTCAGAGGTTGTTCTGGTTAAGAGCAGTTTCTGTCAGTGCTCTCTCGGCCCCACCCACCTTACAGGGTGTCTGCTGTGAGGGAGGGCAGAATATAGATCCAATGTCTTTTTCTATGCATACACACATGCACATATATAGGTTTATATATACTGTGGCTGATAGCAACCAATGGACCTCTGCTCTATATTGCTATCTAGTCCTCTCTTGGGACTGACTTTGCTTGTAGCTGCCACCACCTCCTGTGGCAGTGAATTCCACATGTTAATCACCCTTTGGGTGAAGAAGTACTTCCTTTTATGTGTTTTAACCTGACTGCTCAGCAATCTCATTGAATGCTCACAAGTGAAAAAGGGAAAAAAGTACTTCTTTCTCTGCTTTCTCCATCCCATGCATAATCTTGTAAAGCTTCATCATGTCACCCTGCAGTCAATGTTTCTCCAAGCCAAAGAGCCTCAAAAGTTTTAACCTTTCCTCATAAGGAAAGTGCTCCCCAACAAACTTTGACAAATGGAGATTAACCATATAGTTTCCCTGACACCCTGATACTGCCTCCATATTTGCCTAGACATGTACTCTAAATATCTTTAGGCTACTGCTCACTATGGTGCAGCCACAAAACATGTCGTGGCTCACCTTATTTCTGCCTTTGTGGTAGTGGGCCACTCCTCAAAGAAGGGAGTCTGCTACTCATGTCATTGCTCACTTAATTGCTGCCATCACTGTCCTGGGCAAACTTCAAAAAACTCAGGACAGACAATGGCCCTGCCTACTATTCTGTTGGTTTCCAAAAATTTTTTGTATTCAATGAGACATCAGTTTCAGTCCTGGTATTCCTTATAATTCCACAGGTCAAGCTATTGTGGAACATGCTAATCAGACCTTGAAAGCCACTCTTCAAAAAACAATTAAAAGGAGTGAAAATGGGAGTTCCTACCCAAATGCAGGAACAGTTGAATTTGGTCTTTGAGCTTATTAACTTGGCATGATCCAGCTCCCCTTACCTGGGGGTGCAGGCATGCTGCTGTAGTTTTCTCTTGCAGGTCTTCTGTGGGTTCTGGCACATTGTATTCGCCCGGCTAAAGATGGCATGGCATCAGGGTCTCCCAAATCTGGTTCCTAATTTCAATCTCAGCCTCAAACGCTGGAAGAGGCTGGGCAAGAGCCTTCTCCAGAGAATTTGGTGGCTGCTGTTTTTGCAACTCACAATGAAAACCATGACTAGTCTCTATTGTTTGTATTTATGTATTCTGTCTCCTGTCAAGTTTTCTATCTTACTTTGAACTTTCCCAATTTTTTATTCATTTAAATCTGAAAATTCCTTTTGTTAGTTCTGAATTTTTATTTTCTGAAAAAACACACAGTGTTTTAAAATTCTACCTCACAAATTTTGGTTCCTACAAGACCTCTTTTCATTTGAAATTACAGCATGTGTTATAAAAGAACATCTATATCTTTCCTGGGATAAAACTACCCTCTCACTGTGCATCTTCTCTCTTAAGTCTTGCAAAACTTGTTTGTTTTACCAGTGACCCAGTTATTCTCAGTGTTGTGTTTCTCATAGAAATACCTTTTCTAGATTTGCTGGTAATTCACTAGGCAGAATTCCTGAAAACTCTTAGAAATCTGGGCTTTAATAATGTTCTGCATTCCTCGAATGTATATCTTCATTTGCTCTCTTAATGTCATTTAATAGTTATATTCCATCTATGAACTGTGCATATCTCTCTTCCTATTTAGCTATTTGGTGAACCTCTTACCTGTGGAAGGAGGCATCTACATGCTCATCAATTTTATGAAGTTTCAGCCTCGCCATTATTTCAACCTTCTTCATCAAGGTGCATGTTTTAGCACCCTGCTTTATGCATCAGTTTTAAATTATATCTTTGCACTGCCACACACATCTCCTTGGCTGTGCAAGCTCCTTACTAGGTTTTCTCCTAAGTTTATATATTTATTGCATGCTTATTATAAATAGATTTAAGAATTGTTTTGTGTGTTTGTCAAGGTGTATTAACCAGAATTTGCTTTTAGGATTTTGTTAAAGTTTGTTGAAACCCACTCTCACACCTATGCAAGACCCACAGAACAAATTTTGGATGAACTGGCACAGAGAAAAATGGTTTAAATTCTCTGATCCAGTTCCCTAATCATTTTGAGTCTGACACCTCATATACATGGATGTTAAAGCTGGCAGTGTTCTATTGAGGCCTCAGTTTTGTTTTGTTTGTTTTTTGAAGTTTTTCTTATTTTTGACAATTTCATATGTTCCAAAGCAATAGCAAGAGTTTTTCTTTCCTTTTTTGTGACCATTTTCATAATCCAGGGGTAATTCCAACTCTGGTAATCTCTTTTTGGAGCTCCAATCTTGTGCACAATTTCACGTTTTCTTTTTTAAAATTCATATCTGTTGCAACAAAGTAAAAAGCCTCTCATGAATCTCTAGGTGCATGCCTTCTATATGGGTGTACACTAGCCTGAATCATGAGAAGTGATGCATAAGTTTATATTGTGGATTTGTATGCTGCATAATGTATGGTGTACAAAATTTGCCCTTTAACGATGGAAGTATAGAGACCTTGTCAAACTAAGACTCCATATAAGGAGGAAGACGTCTCCAGTCCAAAACAAGTGTGGTAATTTATCTAATGTGTGCAACCCTATCTCAACAGGGTTGAGCTCAAGTTATGGCAATTTGTGGACAGCCAAGAAATGCTTTAAAAGGAAAAAAGCACCTATTATTGTTGTTTTGTTTGTTTCTCCAAGTATGTTTTCTAGGCTCTTCCATATCTACCCAGAAGTCCTGAAATTTGCCTGGCCATGCCTCATTGATGTTGGAAGGAAGGCCTCCCCCAAAACCCCATCCAAACTGAGTTATGGAGAAAACTTATTTCCAGGGAAATTCCTCTGCCTAGCAAAAGGCTGGTTGCCCCAGCTGATCACAACAGCAGCTGATCACACCACTGCCCCTTACAAGTCGTGCTTCCAAATAAAAAGAATTCCTTTTGGCTGCAATAGAAACAGATTTTCCTGTGAAAAGATTGTCATGAAATAGAGCACACAAACTCTCCATGAACTCAAGAAAGAAGACCTTTTGTTAGACTAAGGGAGGAGGGGAACAAGGAATTATTTAGGAAATGGTTTTTGTATTGTAATAATGAGCCAGTATGGACTGCCCATCTCTGGCAATGCTCTCACCTATGTCTGAATGTGTGTATCTTAATCACCTAGGCCACAATAAGTTGCTTGCCATAAAGGCACATGAATTGATTCAGTCTATAGCATGTCACCTGCATACGTCCCTTGCATATCCAATTAGGGCTAGTCCTTTAAAGGGTCTTGAGGTTATAAAACAAATGGTGTTAAATCATAAATGCTTAGCTATGATCAGGCTTTAAAAATGCCTTACTATATTATCACCTATTATCTATGAATAAAGTAGTTGGGGTGAACACGAGTGTACAGATAGCCTACAAAAAATAAAATAAAAAAGAGTGGCATGTGAGAATCTCATGCCCGGAGAAACTGCTTGGTTCGCAGGTCTCACAAAGATGCACCATCTGCCTGGCATACCAGCCTGGAAGCTCCCATATTTCCTATTGTGGCTGAAGAGTCAAAAGGGCACAGGCATCTCACATCCTGTTTACTCCCATTCTTACTCTTTATGCTGACCCTTGCAGTATTGACAAATTGATGACTGTATTGAATCCTGCAAACAAGTATAACTTTAGTCTGTCTTCCTTGAACAGATGTATCCTGCTGTTTGTTTAAACACTATGTACTAAGCAAATATGTAGCTTCAAGGAATGTATAAATAAAGTGAGGATTGGCTGAAGAAGTCAGACCTCTCTTCTTCCTGAACCTACATGTGTAACTGATGATTCCTTCACTAAACTGGAGAAAGGAATTTAAAAACTCAGAGATACGCGCCTCAAGAACTGAATGAAGGGGGTGCACAGAGAGAGAAGGAGCTAACTATTCACAGCAACTGCAAGTCCTGGGATTGGCTTCCAAGTTATCCGTAGCCCACAGAGGGACCCAGAGGAGTCTCCGCCCAGTGGAGGCTCCTTCTGCTACCTGGAAGGCTAGCTGGTTGTTGCTCTCTTCCTGTGCAATAACCCTGCGAGTGCAATAGTGTGCTACTCAGGGCGTTTTTTGTAGCAGGAACTGCTTTGCCTATTAGGCCACACCCCCTGATGTAGCCAATCCTCCTGGAGTTTACAGTAGACCCTGTAAGAAGAGCCCTGTAAGCTCTTGGAGGATTGGCTACATCAGGGGTGTATGGCCTAATATGTAAAGGCGTTCTGCTACAGAAAAAAAATGCTATTGTGTTGCTGCACAAAAACAGACTAATCCACCAGGGACACAAACTGACCAACAGTGATCCAAAGATCAGTTGCCGCAGTGTCCAAGGGCAGCTCACAGTACAGCTTGGAGTGGCCATGATGAGGGGGGCACAGTGGCCCTATGTCCCTCCTCCCCCCCCCTCCCCAGGTGCTTCTGGGTCTGTCTTGTCTGCTCACCCACCTCCTATAACCCAAGGGGAGTTTCATTCATTCATTCACTGGCTGCTTTATGCCGTCTGATGACACTTTTTCACATCCTGCAATTCACCTTGAAATTCAGTTAATATAATTAAATTAAAATGAAGAGGGAAATCTTGATTCTTAGCGATGAGATGATGCTTTCCAATCCTAGCGACAAAGAGGGGAGGGGGCCGCAAGTCGGGGGGTTGCAGGAGAGAGGGCACGACTTCTTTGGCTCTCCACTGCCGCTCTGTCCAAACTCTGCCACACACTGACTCCATCTTTAGCTCTGATGCTTTAAAGGTGTTGTTGGGAATATCGGGGGGGGGGGGGGAGGGGAAGTATCTCACCTGCCCAGGGACACTATGCAGACGAGGAAGATGGCGTCCGAGAAGACTTCAGAGTTGTATTTCTTGCCCAAGATATCAATCACGCGTCCCGTATAGTAAGGGATGAACGTTTCAGCTAGAGAGAGAGAGAAGGCAGAGATAACATTTTAGTAACAGTGAAGAGAATCTAGACCAAAGGAAGTCCTTCTTCACCCAAAGAGTCATTAGCACATGGAATTCACTGCCACAGGAGGGGGTGGCAGCGACAAGCACAGGCCGCTTCAAGATGGGACTGGATAAACATATGGAGCAGAAGTCCATCAGTGGCGATTAGTCACAAGGTAGAGATGTGGCGCAGAGTGCTAAAGCTGCAGTACTGCAGTGGGAGCCCCTCTGCTCACGACCTGAGATCGATCCCAGCGGAAGCTGGTTCAGGTAGCCGGCTCGAGGTTGACTCAGCCTTCCATCCTTCCGAGGTTGGTCAAATGAGTACCCAGCTTGCTGGGGGGGAAAGTGTAATGACCGGGGAAGGCAATGGCAAACCACAACTGTAAAAAATCTGCCAGGAAAACATTGTGAAAGGAACGTCACCCCAGAGTCGGAAATGACTGGTGCTTGCCTTTACCGTTTTTTAGAGATGAAACACTTGTGTCTGGGGGAGGGATACTCTGTACTCTTGGAGCTGGGGAGGCAATGGGGGGGCTTCTGCAGTTTTGGCCCCACTGATGGACCTCCTGATGGCACCTGAGGTTTTCTGGCCACTGTGTGACACAGAGTGTTGGACTGGATGGGCCACTGGCTTGATCCAACAGGGCTTCTCTTATGTTCTTATGTGACACAAAGTGTTGGACTGGATGGGCCACTGGCCTGATCCAACAGGGCTTCTCTTATGTTCTCATGTGACAGTGTTCGACTGGATGGGCCATTGGCCTGATCCAACATGGCTTCTCTTCGGAGTGGAGGGCGGGATATAAATCCAAATCCAATATCTTCTCTTATGTTCTCATGTGACACAGAGTGTTGGACTGGATGGGCCACTGGCCTGATCCAACAGGGCTTCTCTTATGTTCTTATGTGACACAGAGTGTTGGACCGGATGGGCCACTGGCCTGATCCAACATGGCTTCCCTTATGTTCTTATGTGACACAGAGTGTTGGACTGGATGGGCCACTGGCCTGATCCAACAGGGCTTCTCTTATGTTCTTATGTGACACAGAGTGTTGGACCAGATGGGCCATTGGCCTGATCCAACATGGCTTCTCTTATGTTCTTATGTGACATAGAGTGTTGGACTGGATGGGCCACTGGCCTGATCCAACAGGGCTTCTCTTATGTTCTCATGTAACACAGAGTGTTGGACTGGATGGGCCACTGGCCTGATCCAACAGGGCTTCTCTTATGTTCTTATGTGACACAGAGTGTTGGACCGGATGGGCCACTGGCCTGATCCAACAGGGCTTCTCTTATATTTTTATGTGACTCAGAGTGTTGGACTAGATGGGCCTTTTGCTTGATCCAACAGGTCTTCTCTTATGTTCTTATGTGACACAGAGTGTTGGACTGGATGGGCCATTGGCCTGATCCAACAGGGCTTCTCTTATGTGACACAGAGGGTTGGACAGGATGGGCCATTGGCCTGATCCAGCAGGGCTTCTCTTATGTTCTTATGTGACACAAAGTGTTGGACTTGATGGACCATTGGCCTGATCCAACAAGGCTTCTCTTATGTTCTCATGTGACACAGAGGGTTGGACAGGATGGGCCATTGGCCTGATCCAGCAGGGCTTCTCTTATGTTCTTATGTGACATAGAGTGTTGGACTGGATGGGCCATTGGCCTGATCCAACAAGGCTTCTCTTATGTTCTTATGTGACACAGAGTGTTGGACTGGATGGGCCATTGGCCTGATCCAACATGGCATCTCTTATGTTCTTATGTGACACAGAGTGTTGGACTGGATGGGCCATTGGCCTGATCCAACATGGCATCTCTTATGTTCTTATGTGACACAGACTGTTGGACTGGATGGGCCATTGGCCTGATCCAACATGGCTTCCCTTATCTTCTTAACTCCAAACCTGCATTCTTGGTCTGTTTCCACAGAGAAGTTCTGTTTTATGTTGGCTTCTATGCAGTAATGCTCTTTTGGGGAGAGTCCACACGTCATCCCCCAGTTGTCCACGGTCTGTGTTTTTTCCTGCTTTGCTCAGATCTTTCTCTAAACATGATTTGATATTATCTTTTCGGAAAGATCACATCAAAGCTCCTTTGAACGGCACATGGACACAAAAGCATGTTTGTACATGTCTGTCCACATTGGTGCCATTCTGCTTTTCTCAGTCTCTGTGGCTGCCACCAGCCCCCCTCCCACGCACACACAAGTACCTTGGATGGCTTTTTAAAATGTAGTAACTGAGAGAGCTCTGCCATACAATAACATTTTCACATCCCTGTTGCCCCATTCTGCCAGTTTCCTGATTTTAGTTTTTAAAATTAAAAAAAAAATCAAGTCTCTAGCTCTTTTGATTGTTATGCGATAAACTTTCCCCCTTATAACTCCACAAGGAAAAGGGCTAGAAACATGCCTTTTTCAAAAAAACAAAAGGACAAACAAAAACCTGAAGGCTCAGAACTGGAAGACTGAGGCGATAAATATGCTCGGGGGTGGGGTCGGTGTTTAGCAGCAGGAGCTCCTTTGCATAGTAGGCCTCACACCCCTGATGTAGCCAATTCTCCTGGAGCTTGGAGTAGGCCCTGTACGAAGATCCCTGTAAGCTTTTGGAGGATTGGCTACATCAGGGGAGTGTGGCCTAATATGCAAAGGAGCTCCTGCTACAAACAAAGCCCTGAATATGCTATGATGTTAAAGTGAGTTACCATTTCCTGATTGGAAGGGGGGGGGGGGCTAAAACAAAGATAATATGGGGGAAACTGCTCTCTAGTCGCTGCAAATATTTTTGCAGCTGCAGCAGCAACAAGAACCATGCAGCAAATCAGGTCTTTGTGGAAGCAGCCCAGTTCTACCTTTTCCCCTCCCTTATCTTTTCCCTTTTTTAAACAGCAACTTGATTGAGAAAAATCTCTCCTGCACATCCACCAACCTGCACATTCACCAGGACTTGCGCACGGACAGGCCGTGCTCACACTCACCCATCACTGCAATAGTGAGGAAGACAAACGCGCCGCCCAGGTAGGGGGCATCTGGAGTTAATAGCCTCAGCAGTTTCCACAAGGTGGCCCTGTCTTCTTTCTTGCTTTCTCCCCTGCTGCCCCCCTGCCCCAGAGCCCACCAGGTGAGGCAGGCCACAGCCACTGCCCCATAGCCCAGCAGCAGCCAGGACCACGGGGCTGAAGAGAGCAGGAGAGGGGGGTCTCCGAACCACTGCCCCACGGAGTAGTACAGGGTGGGTAACAGACACAAGGTCACCACAGCCTCAGGAGGGACCTGGGAGGGCCGGGCCAGAGACAGCAACCTCCGGACCCCCAAGAGAACTGTCAGGCGCAGCCCGGCCTCCAGCCATGTCGCCGGGATCCCCAGGAGAGCCAGGGAGGGCCGCCACAGGTCTAGCAAGGAGAGGAGGGCAACGTCGCAGAGAAGCAGGAGGGCAGCTGAGCAGAAGGTGGTGGCGAGGCCCATGGCGGCAGAAACTGTGGGGAGAGGGAAATAAAAGTCATCTTTTTGAGGCCTCAAAAGAGTTTCAGATCGGTCCCTGGCAGATTCATTTCAGCCCATGAAACTCTGCCTGCATTTCTGAGGAACAGATGTCTGGGCAACGTGTCGGGTCTGGATGTTCTTTCGCAAGAACCCGCCTTGAGGCTTGGAGCTGTTTTGCCGGTTTGGATGCCACAACAACTTTTGCTCTTGCTTTGAAAATGGGCCTATAGGAGTGAAACAGGGAGGCCGAAATGATGCCAAAGGGACGGCTCTGCTTCAACCATGCTGGTTCATGCTTGTTTCTTATCCAGCTATTATTAATATTTTAAATAAAAGCTTTAAAAGGATGCATTGTTCCAACACTTGCTCCCCCACCCCCGCTAGAACAGTCCAACCAACAGATTATCTTCCCTCTTTTTGGATGGACAAAGAAACATTTCACTCCTTTAACTGGGCTGCTAACCTCACAGAGTTGCACTCAGGGCTTTTCTGTTTTTGTAGCAGGAACTCCTTTGCATATTAGGCCACACCCCTCTTATGCAGCCAATCCTCCAAGAGCTTATGGTAGGCCCTGTAAGAAGAGCCCTGTAAGCTCCAGGAGGATTGGCTACATCAGGAGTGTGTGGCTAATTGGCAAAGGAGCTCCAGAAAGAAAGAAAGAAAGAAAGAAAGAAAGAAAGAAAGAAAGAAAGAAAGAAAGAAAGAAAGAAAGAAAGAAAGAAAGAAAGAAAGAAAGAAAGAAAGAAAGAAAGAAAGAAAGAAAGAAAGAAAGAAAGAAAGAAAGGGAGGGAGGGAGGGAGGGAGGGAGAGAGAAAGAAAGAGAGAAAGAAAGAAAGAAAGAAAGAAAGAAAGAAAGAAAGAAAGAAAGAAAGAAAGAAAGAAAGAAAGAAAGAAAGGGAGGGAGAGAGAAAGAGAGAAAGAGAGAAAGAGAGAAAGAAAGAAAGAAAGAAAGGGAGGGAGAGAGAAAGAGAGAGAGAAAGAGAGAGAGAGAGAAAGAAAGAAAGAAAGAAAGAAAGAAAGAAAGAAAGAAAGAAAGAAAGAAAGAAAGAAAGAAAGAAAGAAAGAGAAAGCCATGGTTGCACACTTGCCAGATTTCCACAAAAGCAGCATCTTTGTCAGGAAGAGGTCATTATTGGCTTGCCTGGAGTGGGGTGCGGTGACCCCCAAGTGGGAAAAAAAAATCCCCATCAGCCCAAATGCACATCTTCCTTCCCATAACTGAATAAAACTCCACCCATAATTCCCAGTCCCACAAGGAAAAACAGAATTGTTTTTCACAGCAAATGGGGGTGGTGTCCTCTATTGCATCTTCAAAACCCCCACCCCAATCTAAACACACGCCCGGCACCCTGATACCTTCCCCTACAAAAAGATTTCTGGGAACGGACCCTCCACTTCCCCCTCTCTGAAGCCAACTAAAAATACAGCAAAAACCAGCCAGGAGAGAGCCCTAGGCCGAGGAAACCAAACTCTAGGCTCCCTCTCTCTGCCACAGCTTCACTGTGGCAGCCTTGGTCACGTCACCTCCAGAACTTCATCTGTAAAATGGGCACAAGAGGAACCCACAAGGGGAGGTTTCCATCTCCCCAGCTGAGTCTCTGGCTAGCTTTGGTTGGCCTGCCAGCCGCGACCCTTTCCCCAAAGACCTGCTGCGGCCACAGACACCTGTGCTCTGAGCAGCGTTCCCTCTAAACTGAGTGTGAGCTAGATCACAGATTTTTAGCCTCCAGCTCACACTTTTTTTGTCTTTGCTCAGGAAGGATGGCCCCAGAGCAAAGTCATTGATGCAACAGCTCACCAGGCCTTGGATTCAGGGGAGGGACGGTGGCTCAGTGGTAGAGCATCTGCTTAGTAAGCAGAAGGCCCCAGGTTCAATCCCCAGCATCTCCCACTAAAAAGGGTCCAAGCAAATAGGTGTGAAAAACCTCAGCTTGAGACGCTGGAGAGCCATGAATGGGGCTGTGGTTCAGTGGTAGAGGATCTGCTTGGTAAGCAGAAGGTCCCAGGTTCAATCCCCAGCATCTCCAACTAAAAAGGGTCCAGGCAAATAGGTGTGAAAAACCTCAGCTTGAGACCCTGGAGAGCCGCTGCCAGTCTGAGTAGACAAGACTGACTTTGATGGACCCAGGGTCTGATTCAGTAGAAGGCAGCGTCATATGTTCATATATGAGCTCCTGAACCTTTCTGAGAGTTCCACCTCCTTGCCCATTGAACAGTAGGTGCAGCTGCATTAACAAGCCCCTGATAATATAATAATAATAATAATAAATTTTATTTCTACCCCGCCCTCCCCGCAAGCGGCTCAGGGCGGCTAACAGTAAATAATATATTAACATAGATAGTAAAACATTAAATTAGCAATTAAAATTACACATATAAAAACCCGTTAATTCAGTTAAAATACTTAATTTTACATTACATTATATATATATCTGGCAGTAATAGCTGTTCTGGCGCTGGCTCTGCCAGTTTAAATGGTGTTAAAGATGGCGGTTCTTCGTTCATTGCAACTCAGCAGTCTGTATCATTATAGGCGTATCTAAAAAGGGCAGTCTTGCAGGCCCTGCGGAACTGGTCGAGGTTCCGCAGGGCCCGCACCTCCTCCGGGAGCTGGTTCCACAGTGTAGGTGCCGCAACTGAAAAGGCTCGTACTCTGGTGTTTTGAAGTTTGGCCTCTCTCGGCCCAGGGATGGTCATTTTGTTTTTACTTGCTGACCTCAGTGCCCTCTGGGGTTCATGCGGGGAGAGACGGTCCCTTAGGTAGGCAGGTCCTCGGCCATATAGGGCTTTAAAGGTAATAACCAACACTTTGTACTGGACTCGGTAGATAACCGGCAGCCAGTGCAGTCTGCGCAGCCCCGGCTGTATGTGCTCCCATTTCGGGAGCCCCAGTAACAGCCTGGCCGCCGCATTCTGCACTAGCTGCAGCTTCCGAGTCCGGCACAGAGGTAGCCCCAAGTAGAGGGCATTACAGTAGTCCAATCTTGAGGTGACCGTTGCATGGATCACTGTTGCGAGGTCACGGCGTTCCAGGAAGGGGGCCAACTGCCTTGCCCGCTTCAGGTGAAAGAATGCTGACTTGGCAGTGGCTGCTATCTGGGCCTCCATTGATAATGAAGGCTCCAGTAAAACACCCAAACTCTTTACCTGGCGCACTGGTTCCAATGGTGCGCCGTCGAAGGTTGGGAGAGCTATTTCCCCTCCCTGGGCGCCGCGACCCACGCAAAGGACCTCTGTCTTCGCTGGGTTCAACTTCAACCCACTCGATCTAAGCCACGCCGCTACAGCCTGCAAGGCCCGATCCAGGTTCCCTGGGGCGGAGCCAGGCCGGCCGTCCATTAGTAGATAGAGCTGGGTGTCATCTGCATATTGATGGCAACCCAGCCCAAACCTCCGGACAATCTGGGCAAGGGGGCGCATATAAATGTTAAACAGCATTGGGGAGAGAACTGCTCCCTGAGGCACCCCACAATCAAGTGTGTGCCTCTGGGATCGCTCGCCCCCAATGGCCACCCTTTGTCCCCGATCAGAGAGGAAGGAGGAAAGCCACTGTAAGGCCAGCCCCCTAACCCCTATGTCGGCAAGGCGGCGCTTTAGTAACTGATGGTCGACTGTATCAAATGCCGCCGACAGGTCTAATAACATCAGTACCGCAGAGCCGCCCCGATCCAGATGCCGCTGGAGGTCATCCACCAAGGCGACCAGCACTGTCTCCGTCCCATGGCCCGGTCGGAACCCAGACTGGCACGGGTCAAGGACCCACCACCTATTTTTCTACAAAATGTCCCCTGCAGCTCACAGTTTTGAATGCCAGGAGCTCCCAACTTGAATGCCATTCGCTCACAAAGTTGACTCCTTGCTCCCAGGAGGATTCTTGCAGCTCAGAGGGAACATGGGCAGCGCCCGGGCCTCAGAATCCTTTCTGCTGAAACGGAGCTGGGCCGATTTTAAAAACAGCAGAAAAAAAGGACGCTTTGGAGTCCTGCCCTTTGGAGATCAGGAGATCCCCCGAGCCGAGTTAATTCCTGAAGAGAGGGAGCCAGGAGGGTTGCCCCCACCTGAAACTGACCCACCGTTTCGGAAAGCAAAGCAAAGGAAACCCGCGTTCCGCTTTGCTGCGTGCCCGTCCAGCCCCCTCCAATGCACCCACACTCCCCTGCCCCATAACTCTTGCATTGGCTCCTTCTTCTGCCCCAAACCCCGTCTTACTTACCCCCGCGCCCCGGAGCTCTTCTGGAAGGCAGCTGCGAAGGAGTCTCGAGTTGGTTAGTTTCGTTTTCAAGGGGGGAAACCCAGCCCCGGTCCAGCCCCCGCCGCGCCACTTCCTCTTCGGGCCACGAGAGGGAGCCCGCGCTCCGCAAATGAAATAGCCGCCGGCGCTGGAAGGCAGAATCGAATGAGAAGCCAGAACTGAGCGAGGAACGTTTCCTACGGCAAACGTGGACTATTGCACCCTTCTTAAATCTTCGTTCGCGAAGCCAAGCCGAGAGAAGAAGTAGGTGTGTGCTGCTAACCCGTGCCTGGAGGTGCCGCCCGGGTGGGGCGCCAAGAAATCCAAGCTGGTCTTCCTTTTCACACGTGACCTGACTTTCTGGCTTGCTAATTAGCAACTGAGCTCAAAAATCCAGGGTTGCCAACTCCAGGTGGGAAAATTTGCGGGGGGAGGGATTTTGCGGGTGGAGTTTGGGGAGGGCGGAGTTTGGAGGAGGCACCTCAGCTAGGGTTGCCAAGTCTAGTTCAGGAGATATTTGGGGACTTTGGGGGTGGAGCCAGGAGACTTTGGGGGTGGAGCCAGGAGCAAGGGTGTGTGACAAGGAAATTGGACTCCAAAGGGAGTTCTGGCCCTCACATTGAAAGGGACCGCATGCTTTTTAAATGCCTTCCCTCCACTGGAAATGATGAAGGATGGGGGCACCTTCTTTTGAGGTTCGTAGAATTCAACTCCCTGCTCCAATCTTTTTTAAACTTGGAGGGTATTTTGAGGAGAGGCATTGGATGCGATGCTGAAAATTTCCTGCCTCTATCTAAAAAAACAAAAAAACCCAGCTCCCCCAGAGCCTCAGATACCTGTGGATCAATGCTGTTATACCCTATGGGAATTGCTCTCCATAGGGAACAACGGAGTGCACAGCAGACATTCCCCGCCCCCCCTTTCTGGTGATCATGAAGTGGGGAGAGAGCCTGCAAAGTGGGGGATCCCCTGCCCCCACCTGGGGATTGGCAACCCTAGCCTCAGCAGGGCATAAGGCCTTGGTCCACCCTCCGAAACAGCCATTTTTCTCGAGAGAAAATTCCCACTGTGGTCTGGAGATCAGGTGACATTCCGGGAGGTCAACAGGCCCCACAAAGAGGCAGGTGACCATTCCAGAACCTCTTGGAGATGGGAACTAATATTAGATAGAAAACATGGCAAACTATATGGATGTTATAATCTCTTGAGCAACCATGCCCTCTATTTAAACTAACAAAGCCAGAATGTTACCTAGATTTATGGCACCCACACCTATGGCAGCAGTCTGCTTTTTATCACCCTCCAGTGTTTTTTAGCCCTGTTTTGTCCTAACGCTAACAAACACAGATCCCTATTTGTGATTCTTTTAATCTGCTAAAAACATTCCCATGATTCCACACTGCCCACTTATATTAAGAATTGCTGCTTCCATTCCCATTTGTCTGATGAAGTCTGCTTAAGAGCACATGAAAGCTTACATTCTGAATAAAGCTTAGTTGGTCTTAAAGGTCCACTTGTCTACTGCTTTGTTCTAAGGCTGAAGTTGGTTGTTTTCCGGTTCCTGATTCACGCTTCTCATTCCTTAGATATGAATCCAACTGCAATTATCAAAAACACTAACTTTAAAAGCTCCACAGTAAGTTCCAGACAGCCGGGAATCATATATCCCCATAGTTAGGGGGCTCTGCCCTACAACCAGACTTAAGCTGTTCCCTGATCCACAGCCTAGTCTTCTGTAAAGTTCTGCATTAGGTAGGAAAAATCCAATGCCTGGTTATAGGATGGGGAGACTTATCTGGGCAGTAGTGTGTGCGAAAAGGATCTAGTGGTCTTAGTGGACCATACGCTGAACATGAGTCAGCAGTGTGATGCGGTGGCTAAAAAGGCAAATGCAATATTGGGCTGCATTAACAGAAGCAGGGGTTGTTGTCTGGTAAATTTTCTGAGTGCTGTTGAGTTGCTCATTTATAAAATGTTTTTGTTTGATTTTCTTGTTTTATTATATGTTGTACTCTGCCCTGAGCCCCACCGGGAATGGGCGGAATAGAAATATACTAAAACAAATAAATAAAGAAATAATTTTTGTGGGAAATAGGTGAAGAAGAAGAAGACTGCAGATTTATACCCCACCCTTCTCTCTGAATCAGAGACTCAGAGCAGCTTACAATCTCCTATCTCTTCTCCCCCCACAACAGACACCCTGTGAGGTGGGTGGGGCTGAGAGAGCTCTTTCAGAAGCTGCCCTTTCAAAGACAACTCCTGCAAAAGCTATGGCTGACCCAAGGCCATTCCAATAGGTGCAAGTGGAGGAGTGGGGAATCAAACCCGGTTCTCCCAGATAAGGGAGCTATGGCTGACCCAAGGCCATTCCAGCAGGTTCAAGTGGAGGAGTGGGGAATCAAACCTGGTTCTCCCAGATAAGAGTCCGCACACTCAACCACTACACCAAAATGGTGCAGCTCATTAGCATAACCATTAGCATATGCCACCCCCCACCAGCCAAAAGCAATCTGACGCAAGGAAGGAGAGTCCCAGGTGAGTGAGGCCTGCTTGGGCTGGTTAGAGATTCTGGGGCTGTCCTTGGCTGCTTTCCCCACAGTCAAAAGGCCAGCAAGCCACCCACCACTCAAAATCACATAAGAAGTGGAGAAAGGGTGGCGTGGGCTTCTCCAGGGATTCATGAGGGCTGCTGGGGGCGTGGCAAAGCCCCTTGTGGCTGGCTGGCTGCCCACTCTCCTAATCCAGGGATTGTTATGCAGCTGCATCTCCTATTCAATGGACAAGGAAGGTAGGTGGGGAGCTCCTGTGAGCCCCTGCTGAATTCAAGGCCTGAACAGAAATATAGACCGATTTCACACACAGCTTACCCCGCGGTCACGTTCCTTTCTCTGCGCGGCATCTGTCGGATTTCCCACTATCTGCGCTGGAGTTACAGGAATGAATATATATATATATGCAAAAGAAGGATATAGACAAGCTGGAACGGGTCCAGAGGAGGGCAACGAAGCTGGTGAGGGGTCTGGAGACCAAGTCCTATGAGGAAAGGTTGAAGGAGCTGGAAATGTTTAGCCTGGAGAGGAGGCGGCTGAGAGGTGATAGGATCACCATCTTCAAGTACTTGAAGGGCTGTCCAAGAGGATGGTGTGGAATTGGTAGGACCAGAACCAGTGGGTTGAAATTAAATCAGAAGAGTTTCTGGCTCAACATTAGTTGGAACTTCCTGGCCATTAGAGCGATTCCTCAGTGGAACAGGCTTTCTCGGGAAGTGGTGGGCTCTCCTTCCTTGGAGGTGTTTCAACAGAGGCTAGATGGCCATCTGACAGCAATGAAGATCCTGTGAACTCAGGGGGAGGTATTTGTGAGTTTCCTGCATTGTGCAGGGGGTTGGACTAGATGAGCTTGGAGGTCTTTTCCAACTCTATGATTCTATCCTCCGAAGTGGAGTGCCCCCAGGAAAAATGTAAATTAAGAACTGGAGATCCCTGCTCCCCCCAAAAAACAAACAAGCATTGGGCCACACATACACTTGGGGAACTATGCCCCATGTGACATAAGAATGTAGGAACATAAGAGAAGCCATGTTGGATCAGGCCAGTGGCCCATCCAGTCCAACATTCTGTGTCACATAAGAACATAAGAGAAGCCATGTTGGATCAGGCCAGTGGCCCATCCAGTCCAACATTCTGTGTCACATAAGAACATAAGAGAAGCCATGTTGGATCAGGCCAAGGGCCCATCCAGTCCAACACTCTGTGTCACATAAGAGAAGCCATGTTGGATCAGGCCAGTGGCCCATCCAGTCCAACACTCTGTGTCACATAAGAACATAAGAGAAGCCATGTTGGATCAGGCCAAGGGCCCATCCAGTCCAACACTCTGTGTCACATAAGAACATAAGAGAAGCCATGTTGGATCAGGCCAGTGGCACATCCAGTCCAACATTCTGTGTCACATAAGAACATAAGAGAAGCCATGTTGGATCAGGCCAAGGGCCCATCCAGTCCAACACTCTGTGTCACATAAGAACATGAGAGAAGCCATGTTGGATCAGGCCAATGGCCCATCCAGTCCAACACTCTGTGTCACATAAGAGAAGCCATGTTGGATCAGGCCAGTGGCCCATCCAGTCCAACATTTTGTGTCACACAGTGGCCAACCCCACCCCCCAGGTGCCTCAGCTGCCTGACCCAAACACTGGTTCTGGCATCAAGCACTTGTATTTGGCGTCCTCCCTGGAAGCCCTGGGCTTATATTATATTGAGAAGATGGCTCTGCACCCCAAAATAAGCTTTGGGGCATCCCCAATTAGAAAGGCTGGGTGAGTGGGCGTCAACGTGGCAGATGAGGTTCAATGTGGCCAAGTGCAAAGTAATGCACTTTGGGGCCAAGAATCCCAGCTACAAATACAAGTTGATGGGGTGTGAACTGGCAGAGATTGACCAAGAGAGAGATCTTGGGGTTGTGGTAGATGACTCATTGAAAATGTCAAGACCGTGTGGAATTATTAGGAAGGGAATTGAAAACAAATCAGCCAGTATCATAATGCCCCTGTATAAATCGATGGTGCGGTCTCATTTGGAATACTGTGTACAATTCTGGTCACCGCACCTCGAAAAAGATATTATAGCATTGGAAAAAGTGCAGAAAAGGGCAACTAGAATGATTAAAGGTTTGGAACACTTTCCCTATGAAGAAAGGTTGAAACGCTTGGGGCTCTTTAGCTTGGAGAAACGTCGACTGCGGGGTGACATGATAGAGGTTTACAAGATTATGCACGGGATGGAGAAAGTAGAGGAAGAAGTCCTTTTCTCCCTTTCTCACAATACAAGAACTCGTGGGCATTCGATGAAATTGCTGAGCAGTTGGGTTAGAACGGATTAAAAGAAGTCCTTCTTCACCCAAAGAGTGATGAACACGTGGAATTCACTGCCGCAGGAGGTGGCGGCTGCAAGCATAGCCAGCTTCAAGAGGGGTTTGGATAAACATACGGAGCAGAGGTCCATCAGTGGCTATTAGCCACAGGGTATTGTTGGAACTCTCTGTCTGGGGCAGTGATGCTCTGTATTCTTGGTGCTTGGGGGGGGGAGGCAAAGTGGAAGGGCTTCTAGTCCCACTTGTGAACCTCCTGATGGCACTTGAGTTTTTTTTGGCCACTGTGTGACACAGAGTGTTGGACTGTGATGCAGACTGTTGGACTGATGCAACATGGCTTCTCTTATATTATGTTCTTAAAGAAAATGCCTCTGAGCATGTTTGAAGTACGTCTTTGTCGCTACCAGATTACAACCTGCCCATACAGACATCTGAGATTGGACAGAAGAGATTCCAGATTGAAGAGTTTCTAAAATAGATGTGAGCCCCAGCACCTCTTTGCTTAAGAGATCAATCACTGGGGAGTTGTACGCATGTGCTAAGAGAAGCCGGCAGCTTGCTCGACCTCTCCTTAGAAATATTATCTTGAAAGCTCAAAAAGAATTTAAATAGTCTGTCCTCAAGGTTAATTAAAAGAAGAAATTGATGTAGGAGTCTCTGGTGCTATCAGACCGGAATAGGAGAGCCAACCTTATATTTGCAGGGATCTCAGAAGAGATAAACAATAAGCTTTTAGAAGAAACACTCAGAGACTGGATAGAAGAAAATGAGGTTAAGGTACAACCCCAAGAAATTGAACGAGCCCATAGATTGCAGAGGAGAGGAGAAGGAGGACCCCCACAGGATGTCATCATTAAATTTACAAGAGAAAGGATACAACAAGAAGTATACAAAACTTTGAAAAAGAGGAAGGACTTGACCTTTAGAGGAAATAAAGTTTGGGTAAGAGAGGACTTTTGTCAAGAAACTATTAAGAAGAAAAATCAAATGAGACCGTACGGGCAAAAACTATATGATAATAAGGTGAAGTTCTCGTGGGGGTACCCATCTTCTATAATAATATTTAAAGACGGGAAGAGGTTGACAGCCCGGAACCCTAAGGAGGCAAAGGAACTCTTAAGATGACTGGGAATCGCCACAGATGACCTGAGAGAACAAAGAATGGAGGAAGGCATGGAGGCAGCAGACGATCCAGGTGAAGGACCCTCATATAGGCACGATAAAAGGCAAAGGACGGACTCTCATGAGGAAACCACATAAAGTGAAGTATACAAAGGTTCAATGAGCTAACTTTATGGAATAAGATGTAAGGGGAGGATTGGGGTGCATACACTCTGGAAGGTGGGGAGACAGGATGATATCTTCATTCACACTATTGTCTCAACCACAGGGAAGGGGGAGGGGGAGAGAGGGTCTTTCTTAATAAATAAAGCAAACCATCCACAGCCAGGGAGGCCTAAGATTAAAAATAACAAAGAAAATGGATAAGACAATAAGACTACTTTCACTGAATGTAAATGGTTTAACATCAAACCTCAAGAGATACAGGTTAACCAAAAATAGCCAGAGAACAAAGGATAGATTTGATGTGTCTACAGGAGACACACACACAAAAAAAAGATAGAAAACCATTAATAAAAGATCCAAAGTGGCAGGTCTTAGCAGAAGCTAGAGGGACTTCCAAGGCCAGGGGGGTAGCAACCTTGATCCATAAGAATTTTACAGTGGAGGATGTTGAAAAATTAACAGATAAGGAGAGTAGATACCTATTAGTTAAGTTTAAACTAGAAGGAAAACGAATCACTATAGTGAACATATATGCACCAAACAAAAAGCAAAAGAAATTTTTAATTAAGGTCTCTAAGAAGATTCAACATTTTGCAGAGGGAGAAATAATAGCCGCCCTGAGCCCGCTTCAGTGGGGTAGGGCAGGATATAAATCAAATCAAATCAAATCAATAAAATAAAATAAATAGTAGCAGGGGATTTAAATATGGACATAACAAAGAATAAAAATATTAAGCTGGGGGAATGGGGCCTGAAAGAAGCACACGAGTTCATAGGCATATGACCTACCCACACATATATCCAGTAGGCATAAAACGACGTCATGCATAGATTACATAATCCTGGAAAAAAATAATAATATGTTTATAAAAGAGATTACAACCTTTCCAATTTGGATATCTCCCATAAGTATTGAATTGGAGTTAAAACTACCCACAACAATTAGACCCTGGAGATGTAACAATTTAATAATGGCAAAAGAAGAGGACAGAAAATTTATGAAAACACAGATAAACTTATATTTTAAGGAAAATAGAGGAATGGTACCCACTAATATATTATGGGATGCTGCCAAAGCAGTAATAAGGGGTCATTGTATAAAGAAAGAAAAGAGTATAAAAAGAGAATGGTACGAAAAAAGACAAACCAAATTCCAAGAACTAGAGAAGTTACAAAGGGAACAAATGGTAAAATATTGCCCTACGTTACAGAGCAAAATTAAACAGATTCAAAAACAGTTGGAGGCACTAGATATAGCTACAATATGGAAAAAGGAAATTATGGTAAGGAACAACTTTCAGAGGAATAGCATTAACACAGCGAAAAGTTTGGCGAACTACTTGAAAATTAAACAAGCAAAACAGAAGTTTAGAAGTATAAAAATCAATAACAACACAACACAAAGCTCCAAGGAGATCATTAAGGCTTTTGAGAACTTTTATAAAAATCTATATAAGAAAAAGACCACAATAGAGTTTCAAGAGACAACCAGTCTAGTTTTGGAGAAAGAAGGGAATGAAATACTAGAGGGTGACATTACAGTTCAGGAAATAAGGGAAGTAATAAAAGAATTTTAAAAAGGCAAATCGCCAGGGCTAGATGGTTTCACAGGCCAATTTTATAAGGAAATGATAGAGATTGTTGCACCCGAAATGCAAGTAGTCTTTAACAAAGTTTTGAAAGGGAAGAATGCCCTGGATACATGGAGGGAAACAGAAATAATATTAATCCTAAAACCTCAGAAAGATCTGGAAGTAGTAAGCTCATATAGACCTATAAGCCTCTTAAACCAAGATTATAAGATCTTTGCAAAAATATTGGCAAATAGACTACAGAAAGTCATTCCAACAATTACAAAAGGGGATCAATATGGGTTTATTAAAGGTAGAAAAATAGCACACCCATTCTCTATCTCTCTCTCTCGGCTTGGCTTCGCGAACGAAGATGTAAGAAGGGTGCAGTAGTCCATGTCTGCTGCAGGCTCGCTGGTGGCTGACAAGACCAATGCAGGACAGGCAGGTCCGGCCACAGTGGCTGCAGGGAAAAGTCTGATTTGGGGTTGGTGCTGTAGCAGTGCGATTCTTCCTCAATCTCCTTTTGTCCTCAAGACCAGCTATGCGTGCGTTCTCGAAGGAAGAGACAGCCTGGTGGATGGTGTGCCTCCATGCTTTGCGATCTGAGGCTAGGTCAGACCACTGGTGATGGTTGATGCGACAGGTGCCAAGGGATTTCTTCAAGGAGTCCTTGTACCTCTTCTTTGGTGCCCCTCTATTTCGATGGCCGGTGGAGAGTTCGCCATACAGGGCAATCTTGGGAAGGCGGTGGTTTTCCATCCTAGAAATATGCCCTGCCCAGCGCAGCTGCGTCTTCAATAGCAGTGCCTCGATGCTTGTAACCTCCGCCCGCTTGAGGACTTCAGTGTTGGTCACAAAGTCACTCCAGTGGATGTTGAGGATGGTGCGAAGGCAGCGCTGATGAAAGCACTCAAGGAGTCGCAGGTGATGACGGTATAAAACCCATGATTCAGAGCCATAGATGAGGGTTGTCATCACAACCGCTTTGTAAACATTGATCTTTGTGCCTTTTTTCAGATGCTTGTTGCTCCACACTCTTTTGTGCAGTCGGCCAAATGCATGGTTTGCCTTTGCCAGCCTGTTGTCAATCTCCTTGTCGATCTTGGCATCCGAGGAGATGATGCACCCCAGGTAGCTGAGCTGCTGGACTGTCTTCAGAACTGATTCACCCACAGTGATGCAGGGAGGGTGATAATCTTCCTGGGGGGCAGGCTGGTGGAGAACTTCTGTCTTTTTCAGACTAACTTCTAGGCCGAATAGCTTGGCAGCCTCTGCAAAGCAGGAAGTCATATGCTGCAGAGCTGATACCGAGTGGGAGACGAGTGCGGCATCATCAGCAAACAGTAGCTCTCGGATGAGTTTTTCCATTGTCTTGGAGTGGGCCTTTAGTCGCCTCAGGTTGAACAGGCTGCCATCGGTGCGATAGCGGATGTAGACACCATCGTCATCATCTAGATCTACTGAGGCTCTTTGAAGCATCATGCTAAAGAAGATCGTAAAGAGAGTTGGCGCGAGAACGCAGCCTTGCTTTACACCTGTGCCTATTGGGAAGGGCTCCGAGAGGTCGTTGCAGTGTCTGACTTGGCCTCGCTGGTCTTCATGTAGCTGGATGATCATGCTGAGGAACCTTGGGGGACATCCTAAACATTCCAGGATTTTCCACAGGCCTTTCCTGCTAACGGTATTGAAAGCTTTGGTAAGGTCGACAAAAGTCACATATAGACCCTTGTTCTGTTCCCTGCATTTCTCTTGGAGCTGCCTGAGAACAAATACCATGTCGGTGGTGCTCCTGTTAGCTCTGAAGCCGCACCGGCTCTCTGGGAGGAGTTCTTCTGCAATGGTGGGCACCAGTCTGTTCAGGAGTATTCTGGCAAGGATTTTGCCTGCGATGGAGAGCAGGGTTATCCCCCGGTAGTTGGAGCAGTCTGACTTTTCCCCTTTGTTCTTGTGCAGGGTGATGATTGCATCGCGAAAGTCCTGTGGTAGCTTGCCTTGTTCCCAGCAGGTGACAAGTACTTTGTGAAGTGTGCTATGTAGTACTGTGCCTCCATGCTTCCAGATCTCTGGTGGGATTCCATCAACTCCCGCTGCCTTGCCACTTTTCAGTTGCTTGATGGCTTTAACAGTCTCTTCTAGGGTGGGGATCTCATCCAACTCTGTTTTCACTGGTTGAGCATATTGCAAAAAACATAAAGACCAACAATAAAACTTTCTTCAAATATATTAGAAGTAGGAAACCAGCCAGGGAGGCAGTGGGGCCCTTGGATGACCATGGGGTAAAAGGATTACTGAAGGAGGATAGGGAAATGGCTGAGAAGCTAAATGAATTTTTTGCCTCCGTCTTCACTGTGGAAGATGAGAACTTTTTGCCCGCCCCAGAACCACTAATTTTGGAAGGGGTGTTGAAAGACCTGAGTCAGATTGAGGTGACAAAAGAGGAGGTCCTACAACTGATAGACAAATTAAAAACTAATAAGTCACCGGGTCCGGATGGCATACATCCAAGAGTTCTGAAAGAACTCAAAGTTGAACTTGTGGATCTTCTAACAAAAATCTGTAATCTTTCATTGAAATCTGCCTCCGTTCCTGAGGACTGGAAGGTAGCAAATGTCACCCCCATCTTTAAAAAAGGTTCCAGAGGAGATCCGGGAAATTACAGGCCAGTCAGTCTGACTTCAATACCGGGAAAGTTGGTAGAAACCATTATCAAGGACAGAATGAGTAGGCACATTGATGAACACGGGTTATTGAGGAAGACTCAGCATGGGTTCTGCAAGGGAAGATCTTGCCTCACTAACCTGTTACATTTCTTTGAGGGGGTGAACAAACATGTGGACAAAGGAGACCCAATAGATGTTGTTTACCTTGACTTCCAGAAAGCTTTTGATAAAGTTCCTCATCAAAGGCTCCTTAGAAAGCTTGAGAGTCATGGAGTAAAAGGACAGGTCCTCTTGTGGATCAAAAACTGGCTGAGTAATAGGAAGCAGAGAGTGAGTATAAATGGGCAGTCTTCGCAGTGGAGGACGGTAAGCAGTGGGGTGCCGCAGGGCTTGGTACTGGGTCCCATGCTCTTTAACTTGTTCATAAATGATTTAGAGTTGGGAGTGAGCAGTGAAGTGGCCAAGTTTGTGGATGACACTAAATTGTTCAGGGTGGTGAGAACCAGAGAGGATTGTGAGGAACTCCAAAGGGATCTGTTGAGGCTGGGTGAGTGGGCGTCAACGTGGCAGATGCGGTTCAATGTGGCCAAGTGCAAAGTAATGCACATTGGGGCCAAGAATCCCAGCTACAAATACAAGTTGATGGGGCGTGAACTGGCAGAGACTGACTAAGAGAGAGATCTTGGGGTCGTGGTAGATAACTCACTGAAAATGTCAAGACAGTGTGCGTTTGCAATAAAAAAGGCCAACGCCATGCTGGGAATTATTAGGAAGGGAATTGAAAACAAATCAGCCAGTATCATAATGCCCCCGTATAAATCGATGGTGCGGTCTCATTTGGAGTACTGTGTGCAGTTCTGGTCGCCGCACCTCAAAAAGGATATTATAGCATTGGAGAAAGTCCAGAGAAGGGCAACTAGAATGATTAAAGGGCTGGAGCACTTTCCCTATGAAGAAAGGTTGAAACGCTTGGGACTCTTTAGCTTGGAGAAACGTCGACTGCGGGGTGACATTATAGAGGTTTACAAGATAATGCATGGGATGGAGAAAGTAGAGAAAGAAGTACTTTTCTCCCTTTCTCACAATACAAGAACTCGTGGGCATTCGATGAAATTGCTGAGCAGACAGGTTAAAACGGATAAAAGGAAGTACTTCTTCACCCAAAGGGTGATTAACATGTGGAATTCACTGCCACAGGAGGTGGTGGTGGCCACAAGTATAGCCACCTTCAAGAAGGGTTTAGATAAAAATATGGAGCACAGGTCCATCAGTGGCTATTAGCCACAGTGTATGTGTGTATATAAAATTTTTTGCCACTGTGTGACACAGAGTGTTGGACTTGATGGGTCGTTGGCCTGATCCAACATGGCTTCTCTTATGTTCTTATGAAGTGGGGTGAGGTGGATTGCTGAATCTTGAACTACGCGGTTGGCACTGAAGAGAACCTGAAAATACTCCGACCACCGGTTCAGTATGGATGCCTTGTCTGTGAGAAGCGCTTGTCCGTCTGCACTACGCAAGGGACTCTGAGCCTGATATGATGGGCCATATACTGCCTTCAGGGCTTCGTAGAACCCTCTTAAATCATCAGTGTCTGCACACAGCTGGGTTCTCTCTGCAAGCTTGGTCCACCACTCGTTCTGAATGTCTCAAAGCTTGCACTGGAGGTTGCTACATGCAGCGCGAAAGGTTGCTTTTTTCCCAGGACAGGAGGGCTAAGCAAGATGTGCTTGGTAGGCAGATCTCTTTTTCGCCAGTAATTCTTGGATCTCTTGATTGTTCTCATCAAACCAGTCCTTGTTCTTCCTTGTGGAGAACCCGAGGACTTCTTCAGAGATCTGCAGGATGGTAGTTTTAGGTGTTCCCAGAGTGCTTCTGGAGAAGGGTCTGTGGGGCAACTGGGGTCCTCAGTTCTTGACTGGAGTTTTGCCTGGAAGGCAGCTTTAACTTCGGCTGACTGGAGGCTGCCAACCTGAAACATCCTCTGAGGGATACCTCCTCTCCTGGGTGTGGGTTTAAAGTGAAGACGGAGATTGCAGCGTACAAGACGATGATCTGTATGACATTCTGCACTGGGCATTACTCGGGTGCGTAAGACATCTCGAAGGTCTCTCTGGCGCACCAGAATGTAGTCGATAAGGTGCCAGTGCTTGGACCATGGGTGCATCCAGGTTGTCTTCAGACTGTTCTTCTGCTGGAAGTGTAACGTACTCAAACAGGAGACGCGAGTAGGGCAACATTCTTTATTAGGAGCACGTTGCAAGAGAGCGAACACGCGGGCCGGGTCCCGCTTATATACAAACCCCGGTACAGCCTACTGGTCAGGTCGGGCCAATCCTGGCCTGTTAAACTTCCCGCCGCTACTGGTGATGGGCGGGGCTTGCCGTGCCCCGCTCTGGGCGCCCAGCCACCCGGTCGCCGTCGCGCATGTCCCGTCGAGCTGCCGATACACTACACCCCTAATACTATGGAATCCACCCTTCAAAGGAGCCATTTTCTTTTTTCTTTATGAAGAGACTACTGGACTCAAAGCTTATTCAGTGAAAAATGTTTGAAATTCACACTAAATCCAGAAATCGTTTTTCTGAGCTCGTGGGCCTGGCTAAAGCTTCTTCATTGTAGGGACGGCCATTTTTCTTGTGGGGAAAAACAAAGCAAAACGAAAGAGGCTCTGGGAAGGATGCCAGCTCTGCTGTGGGGTGTGGGCACCCTCAAGGGACTTTGCAGCCTGACTCTGTTGTTGTTCCCCACGCCAAAAAGGGGCAAAGGCCACACTGGAAAACCTGCAGCGCAGGGCGTTAGAGATTAGGGGCTCTTCATTTGGATCCCTGGGAACCTCCCAGGCATAAGAGGAACCCAGCTGGTGCAAGGGGTGACTTTTTACGTCCAGATGAGAGAAATCAGGGTTCAAATCCCCCCTCCCTCAGCCATGGCACTCCCTGAGAGGACTTTGGGCCAAACCCACCTCACAGGGCTGTTGGGACTGGCATGAGAGAAGGGTGCAGATCTGAACCTTGCCCTGAGACACAAAGAGCAAGTAGAAGGACTCGAAATCTCTGCAACTGTCACCCTGCAGAAGGCAGAAGACTTGCCGGAAACTGCAAGTGAACCTCAACAGGTTCCTTTGGATCTTTTTCCCTTCAAAAGGAGCTGGCTGTTCAAGGCTGCCAGAAACAGTCTGTAATGAACACAGGAGAAACTGGGCTTTCCCCAAAGCTGGGGTGGGGGGCACATTTCAAAAGGGAGCTTCCATCTCTTGCCGGAAAAGTCTTCCTCAGACAAGTTCAGGATGTCAGTGAGAAGAGAAGCTCCCTGTCAAATAATGCATAATGTTCAACCTATGAGTGCCAAAACCTGCACCATCCAGAAAGCACATTTGACTCATTGTCATTTCTCTCTCCCTAAATTCTGAGCTATGCCAGCAACACACACTGGGGGTCAGTTGGGCCCCCCACTTTCCACATCGGGGGGAGGCCGTGCTCGATGGAGGAACCGTCACCCCACAGGCGGAGAATTTTGTTTGCTTTTTTCTCTGTCAAACACTAACTATGCTTCTCTTTGGCTTTCGGTTTCTGTCTAAACAAGAACAAGCCTGGTTGGCGTCACCCGATGTGGAGAGAGAGGAAAGGTGTGGGGCAGCAGAGCAAAGCAATGAAGTAATCTTTCTGGGAAAAGAACCCCATTTTGTGCGCACCAGCCCTGCCAAGATATTCAGGCTTTAGGGCTAAATGGAGCCCTCCTGGGGACTGGCAGCCATTTTATGACCTGTACGCAGCACAGCAAGGAAGCAAAATGGCTGCTGGAAGCCACCCTCTGCCTGCCATTGTCTAAAACCAGCCTACATCTGGCCACTGGGTAAAAAGTGTGATTTTGGGACAGGATTTTCATGTCTTAAAGATAGGCTTCAGGAATGGTTAGAACAGCCAAGTTTCCTGCAGAAAAAGAAGAGTGAAACACCCGTGTGTTCTGCACATGCTCAGAGGCACTCTTATGATGATTTTTAATAGTGCTTGTGGCTAGAAGTGTGTGTGTGGGGGGAATTCACACTGAATATGCTTGAAAGCTTCTGCCTCTAGTTGAGGTCATAAATAAACCAGAGTTTGTTCAGGGCTTTAGTTTTTCATGGCTTCTTTGGAGTGGAAGCTATTAGCCTAAGTGGCAAGTGAGGAAAATAAGCCTTTGGGGCTTTATTTATTAGGCCCCATAGAGACAGAAAGAGAACTGCATCCGTCTAGTGGCACTTTTAAGACCAACAAAACTTTATTCAGGGTATCAGTTTTCATGTTCAACATTAACTCTATTTATATTTAAGTGAAAATACCTCTTTTATTAAGAGTGAAGGATCCCTTTTTACCTCAGACCCAGAGCCTCCCCCACTCACTGACCCTTCAGTCTTCCTACCAAAAATACAACTCAGCCATTTTGAATTAAACTAACAAATTAAACTGGGTTAAACTAAGAAATCTTAGGCAAGAGAGCCTTTGGTGGCAGCAAAAATAAGTAGGAAACACAGAGGAAGGAAGGCAAGGAGGCAGCAGAATAGACACCATTTTAGAGAGGTGCCTTTATGGGTGTTATACACAAGGTCTCAGAAAGACAAAAATATGACAGGTCTACTAAAGGCATATTGAGGGAATATTGACTCAAGGGATTGTTGAGGTGTGGAGAGAGAAATGAGAGAATTCAAAAACGGTGGAATATACATTTCAGTGGGGAATATACAATTCACAGATAATTGAGAAGAACACAGAAATTAGAAGGAGAGGGATGGCAGAGTTTCTGGAAACAAAGGGAGGCTCTCTGAGTGAAAAGTGTACAGAGCTGGGAATCCCTCATGAGGGAAAATCTGTAGAGACGCTGAGGGAGTCTCTAATACAGCACCAGACATTGGGAACTGGCAAAGCAGGAACTGTGGGAAGCCCTCAGGCGTCTTCTACATCCCCGGAGTATGTAGAGGTTTTGAAAGAACAGAATTGATTAAGAGCTCTGGAATGAAATGAGGAAATTTAAAATGGAAGGAAAGCAATTTAGACCTGAGGAAAACTAAAGCAGAAAAATTCAGTTTTGAGAGGGATAAATTGAAATATGGGGATATGTAGCAGGAAAAAGAGCAAAAACAAGAGTAAGAGAGAATCCAAGTAGAGGGTTTAAACAGTCCAAGGATAATGCCTATGGATTTTACTTTGTATGTGTCAGGGGAAGATCCTCGGTTGTCTTGGCTACCCAGCCTCATAAAGGGGGAGCGGGCAGAAGCTGGCAAAAGTTTTCCCTCAGACAAAGTGTTAAAATATGAAGATTTTACACTCTCAGCAGAGGTCAGGTTCAAATTAGGGTCTGATCATTTCAGAAAGAGATTCATCCAGTCTGGAAGCCATAGGTAGCCTCTGGGGCACAATTGGGAGATCTTTTTGGCAAATAGATTCCCTCACTGATAAGCGATACAGATGAAAAAGCAGGGGATCTGAGGATACTTGACCAATTCTTATGCCAACTCCCTTCCAGTATCAAAATGTCTGTCAAGCACAAGTTACCTGAGGATGCTGCCCACGCAGCAGAGGGGGCAGAGAAACAAAATGGCAGGTGTTAGGGAAAGGTGTGACAAGGGAGTAAGAAATACATATTCATATAAATCATTAGGAAGGAAGGAAGGAAGGAAGGAAGGAAGGAAGGAAGGAAGGAAGGAAGGAAGGAAGGAAGGAAGAAAGAAAGAAAGAAAGAAAGAAAGAAAGAAAGAAAGAAAGAAAGAAAGAAAGAAAGAAAGAAAGAAAGAAAGAAAGAAAGAAAGAAAGAAAGAAAGAAAGAAAGAACTTCCTAGGTGAATCACTTCAGCCAAATGGCGGGAAACTGGACTGAGTAAGGGCAAGACAGAGTGTGGGGGGAAAGAAATGACACTATAAAAATGCCTTGCTTATAGCAGCACATCCTCAGTGAGCTCCTGAGCATAGGGTGAAGGCAGCTAGTACATCCTGTGGTAAAGAGAGGAAAAGTCAGAGGGCCTCATTACTTTGAGATTGGGGCAGTCCCCTGTGAGCCCCAAAGACAGAGAAATCACATTTTTGTGGCATCCAAATCAGCACCACACATTTGGATACAGAACTTTTGGGGAAATTGTACAATCGAATGAGAAGACACTCTGGCCCTTTGGGACACTGGATCTTCAGTGAACCTGAATGGAGAAGACTTTGTGAAACCAGAGGACATAATCCCTGGCCAGGATGTGCTTTTGAAAGGGATGAGAGGGAAGTCGGGAGAAGTTCCCATTGCCTGGCTGATTGAGCAGGTCAGAAGGGAAAGGAAAGCAACAAACAGATCAGGAAGAACCACTAATTCTGGGAAGAGAAGTTAGGGGTGCTTCAGATGGGATCCATATTCTGGTAGACTCTCAAATCTCCCTAGCAGGACAGCTGGAGGATATAAGTGATGTCCCTAAAAATAAGATTCTAGGTAGGGCCACTTCAGTTCCAATGAATGCAAGGGAGATTTCTGAGGAGAAGGTGTTTGTGGAGGGGGAAATGTGGGGTGCAGAAGAAGCAGCAGAAATTGGGACCAAGGGTAGAGATGGAGCTGAATTTTTGACCCCAAACTAGAGCCTCTCAGGATTTCTGCCAAGGAAACCAGAGTTATGAATCAGAAACCTGCACCTGGCTTTGGCTTGCTGTATTTGAACAGGCTTTGGAAGCAGAATCCAAAAGAGGCCGCTGTGATTGTGGTGGAGTGGCTCCGTTGTCAGCCTCAGAGCTCTTGGGCAGACCTGAGTTCAAATTATCCCTTACCACTGGGTGACTTTGTGTCAGTCATTCTCACCCTCAGAAGGGTGTTGTGAGGATAAAATGGGAGAAGAGCCATATATACTACTCTTTAGTCCTCGGAGGAAGGGCTGGCAGAGAAACTCACTCCTTGGCTTGCAGCTTTTGGTGTTCAGGTGCCCTTGGCCAAAAAGGCCCCTCAGAAACCTGGCTCATAAGGTGCAGCCCTGACTTCTCCCTCATTTGCTTTCTCTGAAACTGCAGCTTGTGGAGTCTCACGCTTGGCTTGTGTTGCAAGCGTCCAGCGGCATCTGGGCCAAGGATCCTGCCAGCAAAGCCCCTGATCTTTGCACAAGGGATTCCTTGGAAGGGGAGGCAGTGTGGCCACTGAGATCTCGCTCTCCTAAGTTTGTCTGGGGGATATTCTCTCGCCTTTTTCCACTTGGCCCCTTGGATGTTGGGCCAAGCTGGGGGCCAGAGATGCTGTGCAAGACAATTCTATGCTCCAAGGATTTGGGTCTCATTCCTGGAATCAGCAGAGATTGCAAAGACTGCCACCTTTGCATCGTCTGGACATGCAAGAAAACCCTCCTGGCTTTTCAGGCTGCAATAGAAGAGGGAAAGGAAAGGTCCCCTGTGCAAGCTCCAGTCGTTTCCAACTCTGGGGTGACGTTGCTTTCACAACATTTTTACGGCGGACTTTTTACGGGGTGGTTTGCCATTGACTTCCCAGACTTTTACACTTTTCCCCCAGCAAGCTGGGGACTCATTTTACTGACCTTGGAAAAATGGAAGGCTGAGTCAACCTTTGGTCCGCTACCTGAACCAGCTTTCGCTGGGATAGAACTCAGCTCGTGAGCAGAGAGTTCAGATCACAGTACTGCAGTACTGCTGCTTTACTACTCTGCGCCACGGACTCATTAGTAAATCTGAAATCTTATGGCATTGATACATATGACATTAATTAAAAGGAGTCCTACCTTGGACTTTCAGGAGAGGGAATAAACTAAGCAATGGCAATATAAAACTGTTTCATTTCTTATAACTAGAGTTTCTTGAATAAAAGTATACATGAAGGCTTGACAAAAAGTGGAGAACTGATCCATGTCAAAAACAGGAGTGACTATTTTCTAAAACTGGTAAAATTCTACATAAAGAGGGTAGCAACTCAAAGCAATCCCCATTTCATCTGAATGGGGAACTATTTGAGATGAAATTCCAGAGGAAAAATTGAAATTTGTTTTTCCACAGTTTATCCTCTATTTTTTTTCAAACTTTGAGAAAATTTAATAAATTTAGGAGAGCCAGTTTGGTGTAGTGGTTAAGTGCGTGGACTCTTATCTGGGAGAACCAGGTTTGATTCCCCACTCCTCCACTTGCACCTGCTGGAATGGCCTTGGGTCAGCCATAGCTCTGGCAGAGGTTGTCCTTGAAAGGGCAGCTGCTGTGAGAGCCCTCTCCAGCCCCACCCACCTCACAGGGTGTCTGTTGCGAGGGGAGAAGACATAGGAGATTGTAAGCCGCTCTGAGTCGCGGATTCAGGGAGAAGGGCGGGATATAAATCTGCAATTCTTCTTCTTCTTCTTCTAAACATGATCCAGAAAGGGGACTTGAGACCACAGAAAACATCTGTCGGTGCTGCATGCTACCAAAGTTGCAGATGTGGTGGACGTGCAGAAAAAATACTGGCTATCAGTTGTTGACATGAGGAACTGTGGATGAAGTGTGGATTTTCCCTGTTCCTGTGATAAATAAAGCAAATGGCTCCATTGGAGGGCAGATTACATGGCATTAAACTTTACTGAGGTCCCTCCCCTTCCCAAATCCTGTCCCCTCTCAGGTTCTACCCTCAAAAGATCCAGGAATTTCCCGAGCCAGAGTTGGCAACCTGAGGGGTCTCTGCAGCCCCAATACCTCTGAGCACGTGCAGAGTACCTGCTCCATGCCGTGAGTAACCACCATCACCACCAGACCCACAGGGCGGGGAGCAGCAGGTGCGGCTCAAAGTCCCCTCCTGTGCCCATCTAGCCCCATCACTGCCCGTCTCCAACCCTCCAAATTGCACCCAGTTCCACCTGAGCAGAACGATGCCCACCGTCTCTGGGAAACCACTTGCAGCTTCCGCTCAAATCAGGCTGCTCTTCCCCCAGGAGACAGCTCAAAGATGGGTCACTGTGTTAGTCTATCCGTAGCAGCAGAAAAGAGCAAGAGTCTAGAAGCTTCCCTGAGCAGTGACTCGGGAAAGCTCATTCCCCCTGCGACAAACTGTCCTAGCATTTCCTTAGCCTTTATTAAGGTGCTGCTGAACTCTTGCGCCTTTCTATTCCCACTGGAGCATTTTTCGGCAGCACCCTGAACGACCAAGCAGCCTTATCTAGGGACAGCACTGCTTGCTCCACACGGAGAGGGGCCTAGAAAAGGTGGCCTAAACAAAGCTGGTCTCCTCCACCCCAGTTGGCTAGCCGCAGTCAACGGGCATCCTTATTTGCGGTCAAAAAATAACAACAAAGAAAAGGCATGCACCTGCCTCACAAAGTGTGCAAAGACTCCCTGCAGCCACTGTGGCCGGACCTGCCTGTCCCGCATTGGTCTTGTCAGCCACCAGCGAGCCTGCAGCAGACGTGGACTATTGCACCCTTCTTAAATCATCGTTCGCGAAGCCAAGCGAGAGAGGGGAGCTCCCGTCCCCCCATGCCAGCCCTCTGGCCACCAGGCAACCTGGGCCGGGACGGAGTTTTGCAAATTTTTCGCTTGCCTTCCCGTCAGCAACAATCTTTGCACCGCCTCCGCGAGCGAGCTTCAGTCTCCCCCCCCCCCCCACCCTTCCCAATATTACATCCATATTCCTTCCCCCCGCCGCAGAGTCACGAGGGAGGGGGGGAATCCCAACTTAAAATCGCTGCCAACTTTCTCTTTCCCTTTCCAAGCCGGGCTCAGGCTGCCGGCGAGGGCTCTGCCCAGCGACTCGTGACGTTTCCAGGGCTCCTCTTCCTGATTGGTGAGAAATTTCCCCCTCGGCCAATCCCGGCCGTCGCTCCGCGTTCCTCCCCCTCCTGGCTCCGGGGAAAGTGCGTTGCAAGCCCGGCGGGCGCAGTAGCTGGTTTGGGATTGTGAAAATGGCTTTGGATTGCTGGCGCGTGCTGCACGTCCTGGGGGGAGTCGCCCTCCTGCTGGCTGCGGGGGGCTCCGGTGAGTCCCTCCCTTTGGAAGCTAAAAGCTCTCTTGTGTTTGGAAGAGCAGAATTTGCACTGGGGACAGTGTGCAAAAGTGGAGGGGTCGCTCTGTGATCCGTTTCCTTGGCTCAGAAACAGCGGGTGGAGGGGGGGGGGGAGACGATTTCTTTTCCTTTTTTCTCATCTGGGGTCTTTCCCATGAGCAATAATTTGTGGCGCGTTTGGAAGCGCTTTGGGGCAGGGGCAGGGGCCTGGCCAAAGTCCGGCAGCTGGAGGGGGATTCATAGGAAGCGAGGGGAGCTCCTCTCAATGGTGTCAGCCCCGCCCCCCCAAGTATGGATTCCGGGGCTGGAGGTCTCTGCTGGGAGGGAGGGAGGGCTGGTGTTGCTCCTTCCCCGGAATCGGAGCGCCTGTCTTGGGGGGGGGGGGGGGGGAGGAGTGAAGGATTTTATTCAGGAGGAAAACGACTGGGGTGGAGGAGATGGAGCTTTATACAAGCTTATGAAAATGCAGGAAAGAGAAGAGCGGGCAAAAACTTCCTCCCTGTCTGGGAACACCTGAACTCGGAGTCAGCCTGGAGAAGCGATGGGGGGCTCACTGCAGAGGGTCCCATCAAGGATTGCTCCCCTTCGCCATTCCTGACCTGTGGAACTCCCTGCCACGAGACGCAGTAATGCCCCCTGGCTTAGGGGGAGTGCAAAGAGGGCTGGAGGTGTTGAAGGGGGCAGGTGAGGCTGTATGGGTGGCGGATAGGCAGAGTCTCCTGGGAAGGTCTCTGATTGAAGCAGTCTGGGAGCAGCCAGAGGTGGGGTGGGAGACTATGGGAGGGGGGCTTCCCTGAACCATTGGGGTTGATGACCTTGGAGGTCCCTTCCAACTCTGATTCTGTTATCTGAATGACTGCAGTTGGCAAGGGGATTCTGAATCAGGTGGCCTCATGGTCAGATCCAGCTTGGCCACCTTTTGTCTTCTTGTGCAAGGTGGAGGGGGCCTGGTTTGGGCTTCCAGAACTGCCTTCTGAGTCAGAACCTGCTGGGAGGTGCCAGTTTTGTTTCTTGGAGACTGGAAGAGCCTTTGCACCCCTTTGGAGCACCTACCCACCACTAGGTGACTTTTATTTATACTCCCTGCAGAATGCAGTCAGTTGGACTAGATGACCCTGGAGGTCCCTTCCTGCTCTATGAGCCGAATAACTGCTGTTGGAGAGGGGATTCTGGATCATGGTCAGATCCAGCTTGGCTACTTTATGTCGTCTTGTGGAAAGTGGAGAGGGCCTGGTTTGGGCTTCCAGAACTCTCTTCTGGGAAAGAACCTACTGAGAGATGCCAGTTTTATTTCTCAGAGGCTAGAAGGGTCTTTGCACCCCTTTAGAACACCCACTCACCTCTGGGTGCATAAGAACATAAGAGAAGCCATGTTGGATCAGGCCAGTGCCCATCCAGTCCAACGCTCTGTGTCACACAGTGGCCAAAAAAAGCCCCAAGTGCCATCAGGAGGTTCACAAGTGGGGCTAGAAGCCCTTCAACTTTGCCTCCCCCCACAAGCACCAAGAATACAGAGCATCACTGCCCCAGACAGTTCCAATAATATGCTGTGGCGATTACTATGGGTGGCTATTAGGCAGTGTACAGGGGGTTAGACTAGATGACCCTGGAGATCCCTTCCAACTCTGATTCTATTCCGTTATGTTGACTTGCCTGTTCCACATTAGAGCTCCTCCAAAAAAGTGGCTGAGATGAGCCAGGGCCGGAGGGGCAAAGAGGACCGCTTTATTTCTGTCACACCTGTCCCAGTACCTCAGGTGTTCAAAATTTTACCCATCAGAAACAAAAATAAATGGCACTGGTAGTGCTTATTTTAATAATAATAATAATAAATTTTATTTATATCCCACCCTCCCCGCCCAGGCAGGCTCAAGGCGGCTACCAACAGGTTCAATAAAATTATACAATATACAGTAAGTTTAAAAGCAGTTTTTAACTTTTAAAAAGTTTTAAAACCCAGAATTTGATTTCTTCAAACAGATTGGCTGGGAAGGGGTGAAATAGGCACAGGGGTTTCTAGGATTAGACTCTGTGGGCAGAAAACAAAACTGAGCACAGAACTCCTTTACAGGCAATTTATTATTTTATAAGATAGTGTGTTTCCCTCAGCCAGACGACACTCATTAAAAATAACCTCGATGGTGTGGGTGTCACCCACTTCACCCTGGCTGACTAGTTATCCTCTTCTCAGGAGGTGCTGTAACCCGGGGCCTTTTTTTCGCAGGAATGCACAGGAACGCAGTTCTGGGTAGCTTGGCATTTGGGGGTGTGGCTTGATATGCAAATGAGTTCCTGCTGGGCATTCTCTACAAAAAAGCCCCATGTGAAACCATGGGGATGTCAGGGGTGTGGCCTAATATGCAAATGAGTTCCTGCTGGACCTTTTAAATAAATAAATAAATAAATAAATAAATAAAAGCCCTGGCTATAGCACTGGACTTTGGCAGTTTTGAGGGCCCTTCACCCTGACACCTCAAACCCTTTTGCCAAGTCCCCTCTTTCTGCTGGGATAGCAGTCTTTCCCCAGGGATATTAAACTGACGCAGGAACCTTGGTCCCTCTCAAAATGCGTTTCTGTTCTTTCACACCAACGGAGGCTGCCTGTGAGTTCTGGGATCGGACTCCTCTCCAGAGCCTTGCAAACTGGCTCTGCCTTGTGACACTGTTACTGGAAAAGAGGAGACTCAGGCATTTCCAGTAACAACACTCTGTCACAAAATGGAGAGCCTCCCAAAAGAGCGTCTGCTAGCTCCTTCCAACTCTCTTCAGCTTCTATCACCAGGGCTTTTGTGGTAGGAAAAGCCCAGCAGGAACTCATTGGCATATTAGGCCACACCCCCTGGTGTCATCACTGTTTCACACAGAGCTTTTTTGGCAGAAAAAGCCCAGCAGGAACTCATTGGCATATTAGGCCAACCCCCTGGCACCAAGTCAGCCAGAACTGCATTCCTGCTAAAAAAAAGCCTTGCCCCTCCCACTGACGAGCTCTCTCTAATGGCCTCTCTCAACTGCCACTGTTTGACAGTTAGAGGCTGTTGGCCAATCACAGTGAGTTCCACCACCTGTCACTCACTGAGAGTTCCATCCAATGCAATTCTTTGACCCTTGCATAAACATGCCATGCGTCACAGTGGCCTGTGCTTGAGGGGAGGGAAGAAGACCCCCCCCCCCGTGCAGAAGTTGAGTTTGGGCCAAGCAAGACGGGACCTGGAGAGGTTGTGAATTATTCAAAAAGGGGTGGTTTGGGAAGGGGGTCATCCACGTGTGCTCCTATGTTATGTGCCTGACTGCTCCCCCCCTCCCACCATCTCAACAGTCCCAGTTGATCCTTTCAAACCTCGGGAATGTCTATTTTCAGGGAAGTTATAAACTAGAGAAGGCAAGGATTTTTAATAATCTAGCATCCAAGGACCAAATGTTTGGGATTGTTAGGTTTCCGCCTTCCCTAAATGTGCAGTCCCTTTGGTGGCTCCCTGTGGGTTCTGCATTTTTGAGGTTTCAGTCCTTGTGGAGATCCCTCCCTCCTTCTCTTTCCTTGGGCCCTGGAGGCTGCAGAAGGGCCTTTGTGGAACAGATGTGGAGAGTGCGATGGTGGGCGAGGCAGGGGGTGATGGACTGGTTGGGGATCCCTCTCCCAGGTAGAGGAGGGAATTGAACCTGGATCTCCCAGATCCTAGACAGGCGCCATTCTAACAGCTTCTCCAGACTTGACTTAAGGGCCAGTTTGCTGGCCCAGCAGCCCCTTTGGGGGCCACAATCCCCAAGAGTGCCGGGGCAGTACTGGGGCTCATCTTGCTCCCAGCTGGCACTAGTGTGGGGGGAGAAGGAGATGGGTCGGCCTTGTGCCCATCGTGACCTTCCAGACACCTGCCAGGGGCACCATCCAAAGTGATCTCTTTGGGCCCAGCTAGCCACAGCACTTGAGAAGGCAGACAATTACCTGGAGACTAGTTGCCCCCATATCAGAGGATGGGAGATGTCTGCCCAGGCCTCAGGTACGCACACAAGGAGCACATTCACAACCACAGTCGCTGTTGGCTTCCTGATTTAGCTAATGTATCCCCTGTGGGTGCACAAGAAGACCCTTGTGTCCATTCAGACCTAGAAGAATACAGTGAACCATGGGTTGTGTTCCCCTCAGTCAAAAGGCTTCTCACAGTCGTTTCTGAGAGTCAGGTGTGGTATTGCGGTTAGAGAGAGTGTTGGATTCGGACCAGGGAGACCCAGTTTCTGAGCCCCTGCTCTGTCATGCATTGCACAGGATGCTCTGTGCTATGGCCACTCACTCTTGCTTAGCTGGAAGGAAAGGAAAGATCCTCTGCGCAAGCACCAGTCGTTTCCGACGTTTTCACGGCAGACCTTTTTTTATGGGGTGGTTTGCCATTGCCTTCCCCGGTCATTACACTTTCCCCCCAGCAAGCTGGGGACTCATTTGACCGACCTCGGAAGGATAGAAGGCTGAGTCAGCCTCGAGCTGGCTACCTGAACCAGCTTCCGCTGGAATCGAACTCCGGTCATGAGCAAAGAGGCTCCGACTGCAGCTTTACCACTCTGCGCCATGGGGCTCTTCTTGCTTAGCTGAGCCTACCACAAAAGCTGGAGAAGCACAAAGAGGGAATTATCCCCAGTTTGTTTATTTTGAATATTTCTGTGCTGCCTCTTCAGAATCCTGCTTCTTCTTCTGGTGAATTATCACACACAGACCTCTTGATGGGGGTTCTAATGTGCTTCAGAAACAGGGAGGTCCTCTGGACAGGTTTCCTCGGGGAAAAGTCCCCTTGAGTTTTGTGGGGCTCACTCCCTCCGAAGGGGGTTTAGTGTTTTCAGACTAAGTTCATCTCTTGTGTTTTTCCGAATCCAACCATCCGCCTCTCTGTTGTGGCATCCAGACATTTCCCCTGGGGGTCAGGCTGGGGTGAGGAGGACAGGGAGTTGTTGAAGGGCTGTGAGGTGGGGGAACCGATCCTGGAACTCCTGAGGCTTTCTAGGTCCTGAACATAAGAGAAGCCATGTTGGATCAGGCCAATGGCCCATGCAGTCCAACAGTCTGTGTCACACAATGGCCACAAAAACCAGGTGCCCTCAGGAGGTCCATCAGTGGGACCAGAACTCCAGAAGCCTCCCTCTGTAGCCTTTGGCACAGAGAAGCCACCTAAAACGTTTTCTTTGGCCCAACCCCTCCAAAAACAGTGGGCAAGATTTCCAGCTCACCAGAGGTTTTTGTCAGGAGGGAAGTTAAAAACAAATGGTGGCGTTGGGGGAACGTTTCAGGCGATGATCTTGTGGGCTGTTGGCCAGTATCCTGTGTAGGACAGGTACTTTGGTGGCTTCAGTGGGTGCGGCTGATACCTCTGATGTTGAGAGGAGAAGGCAAAGAACAGAGGCCGTCCCATTGAAAGTGTCACAAGAAATGAAATGAAAGGTCTTCCCTGGGTTTTGTTGTGGGCCACTGTGGCTGCCTGTGAGAGCCAGTTTGGTGGAGCAGTTAAGAGCGCGGACTCTAATCCTGGAGAACCAGGTTTGATTCCCCGCTTCTCCATGTGCAGCTACTGAGTCACCCTGGGTCAGTCGCAGTCCTTGAAAGAGCTGGTCTCACAAAGAGCAGTTCTCTCAGAGCTCTCTCAGCCCTGCCTGCCTCACAGCATGTCTGTTGTGGGAAGAGGAAGAGAAGGAGACTGCAAGCCGCTCTGAGACTTCCAGGGTTGCCAGCCTCCAGGTGGGGCCTGGAGAGCTCCCACTTTGAAAACTGACCTCCAGCTGGCAGAGATCAGCTCCCCTGGAGAAAATGTCTGGTTTGAAGGATGGACTCTAGGGCATGGGACCATGCTGAGGCCCCTCTCTCCTCTCTCCCGGATCCACCCCCAAAGTCTCCAGGTATTTTCCAACATAGACCTGGCAGCCCTGGAGACTCCAAGTGAAGGACGGGGTATAAATCCAATCTCTTTTTCTTCTTTTGGGCTTGTCATTTGAAGGGGAAGACCCCCCCCCCCAGTTGTGCTGGGTGTCAGAAGTGGTTTCCGGCTTGGCTTCATTCTGTTTGTAGCTGATCTTGCTCAAAATGGCTGCTGATCTGGTGGGAGAGATCACAGGGGAGCCGGAAAGCCACAAACTTGAAAGTTGAGGCATAGAGAACTAAATCAGCTTTTGTGCCTTTTGAAGAAACCTCACATTCAAGCATTCTTTTGAAAATGGCTTTTGATCAAAATGGGGGTGGGGGATGAATGTCAGTGACTTGGCTTGCTGCGGAATTGTTTAAAAACCCAGTTCTGAAGCCCACTTCCCCCAACCTAGAAGAGACCCATTCATCAGAAAAGAAGGAAAAGGGGTGTGTGGAAGGATTATTCTGAAGGGGCAGGTGACCTGGGAAAACTCCAGGGAGCTTTAAATAGGGTGTCTGGTCACTGCAACAGTGTTTGAAGTAGATTCTTTGAGGAAGAAAAGTGTGTGTGAAACAATGGTGACGTCAGGGGGAGTGGCTTAATATGCAAATGAGTTCACTGTCTATTCCACACTGATTTGTCTTGTTGCCTTTTAAGAGGCGTTTCTGCTTGCCCGTTTCCCTGTTTCTTTCCCGCTGCATTTTATCATACTTGTAATCTGCCTCTTGTCCCTGACTAAGGTGGACCATAAATAGGAATAACGATAATCCTGAGCTTTACCTAGTAGGCTCCTCAGAAATGTCCCCTCCTTGTTCATTGGGGGGAGGGCTCTGTGCATGATTGGACACTTAATTCTGCCTGGACACACCTTCCGTGGGAAATGCTTCCTCTTCCCCCTGGGAGCAGAGAGGGGGTGGCTCTTCCCTGGCTGGGGGGATGTTGATTGTGGGGTGGCTCCAGCCCCTGAAGGTGGACAATCCTTTCCTTTCTGGGCCAAAACCATTGGCCGCCTCTGATATGCTATGCTAAAAGGAAAAGGAAAGGTCCCTGTGCAAGTATCAGTCGTTTCTGACTCTAGGGCGACGTTGCTGTCACAATGTTTTCACGGCAGACTTTTTACGGCGTGGTTTGCCATTGCCTTCCCCGGTCTTTTACACTTTCCCCCCAGCAAGCTTGGTACACTAAATCTGCTAAAATAAAGATGTAAAAGTACCCGCTCATCTGCTCTGATTTTTGGGAGACAGCCTTTTCCTGGTTCTGGGTATCCCTTGTCTTCGGCAGGAGAGCGAGTGGTCAACAGGACAGGGCCTTCTCAGTGGCGGCACCTCATTTCTAGCCCTGGCTCCCCTCCCTGCAGAGATTTGCCAGGTGCTTATCTAGTGAAAGCTCTCCTGTCTGTCTTGGCCTTGGACTGATTTTTAAAAATAATTTTCCAAGTTTCCAGTGTCTTCTTATTCTTAGCAGAGTCTGTTCTTCAAGTGTATGGTGGGTTTATCTGATTTTTGTGTCTGGTTCTGAATGTTTTGTGACTGTTCAGGAAGGCCTCATAAAAGTTGTTTTAGTAAAATGGAAGTGTTTCAAAAGGCACTTTTTAAAATAAAAGGAACTGGATTTGAGCTTGTCTGTGGAGAAATTGTAGGCACCTCCCCCCTGTTTCTTTCTTCCCCTCAGGTTGATTCGTTTGTCAGGTGATTAAATTTTTCATTTAGTTGTTTCTCTGATGGTAAAATCCAGTGTTTCTTGGACCTGTTTTACTGGCCTTTCTTGTAGAGCTTTGCCATTCTGTGGTCTTCACAGGAAGGATGGCTGATAAATGAAATCAATGCCAGGCTTTTGCTAGCTGGGAACATATTTCACGTTATGCAGAGCCAGTTTGGTGTAGTGGTTAAGTGTGCGGACTCTTATCTGGGAGAACCGGGTTTGATTCCCCACTCCTCCACTTGCACCTGCTGGAATGGCCTTGGGTCAGCCATAGCTCTGGCAGAGGTTGTCCTTGAAATGGCAGCTGCTGTGAGAGCCCTCTCCAGCCCCATCCACCTCACAGGGTGTCTGTTGTGGGGGAGGAAGGTAAAGGAGATTGTGAGCCGCTCTGAGACTCTTCGGAGTGGAGGGTGGGATATAAATCCAATATCTTCTTCTTCTTCTTAAACTGGTGAAATCTGAAAGTTCAGCATTGGAAGTTCTGTCTTTTTCAGACTCTCTTTTTTGATGATAGCAGGAAGTTGAAATTATCTTGAAACAACACACTATTTGGGGAGGGGCTGATGCCTTAAATATCAAATGTGTTTTCGGGGCTTTTTTTTGTAGCAGGAGCTCCTTTGTATATCAGGCCACACCCTCCTGATGTAGCCAATCCTCCAAGAGCTTACAGTAGACCCTGTACAGAGGATTGGAGGATTGGTTGCATCCAGGGGGTGTGGCCTAATATGCAAAGGAGCTCCGGCTACAAAAAAAGCCCCGTGTGTTTTTGTGATGGGATGCCACTTGGTTGGCCTGCAGGGATTCTTAATTTGGATTAAATGAATGCACCGGCAGCTGACAGTCTGAAAAATATACCGCCCAATCTGGTTTTATCTGACAGTTTGCAACCATTTTAATGTTTCACAATAAAGGAGGTTAGGTTTGAGAGGACAGTCAGTGCTGCGTTGACTTCAATTTCTCTACCTTATTTAATTCCTACTGCACTTTTCTCACTTAGACACAAAGGGGATTACGGGGTTTTAAAAATAATGAATAAAAATGTAGAACAGGTAGAGCAGTTGTGTGTCCCCATATGAGGCAAAGAAGAAACACGGAAGTCCTCAGAAATTTCTGGATCTTTTTGCTGCTTGCTGGAGGTTGGCTAAGATCCGTGTTGCTTGACGACAACGACGAAGGGCCTTTGTTGCTACCATGGCAAATAATGGCAGCCTGACGGCGAGTCCTTCACCCGAGGAAGCGCCCGACACTGACGACTCCATCACTCGCGACCCTAGAATCTCAGCCTCCTCCTCCTGGAAATGTCACATGGGCCTGGCCAGTGTCTTGCGTGTTGTCCCGGAGGAAGATCTTGAAGCTGGGCAGCTTTGGGCCCCCCCGCAGAACTGTGAGAATATTGTGGTTCCGGAAGGATTTCTAAATAATGAAAACATCACTCCATGTTTTCTTTACTTGCATTGTGATTCCAACGGTTCTGAAGAAATTACGAGTCTTGGCATTATTAGCGAAGCACGAAACATGGAATTATATGTAGGAGAAGAATATTGTGCAACTGGTAGAGGAGAAAAAGTCCTTGCTAACCAAAATGGCAGCAAAAATGACCAGGTTACATTATACAAAAAATATCTAAAATTGGAGTGCCCCACAACCCCTTGTAAAGCTAAGCTACTTTCCATCAAAGGAAAAAATAGAGTGCTCATCAACAGAATCTTAGTGCAAGTTTCTACAAAACCATTGTCAGACTTTTCTACATTAGAATCGGGGATTGCAATCAGAGTGCAAGCTATAATGGAGTCTATGGAATCAAAATTGTCACCTGGTGCTCAGCAGCTTCTGGATATGGTTCACCTTCAACAAAAGAATGGTCTCTCTTTTGGAAGCAAGTTACAAAATACCGTTGGGAGAACAGGATTTGTGTTTAGAAACAATCATGCTATAACTGGATTGCAAAAGGCATCTGATCTTGGAAGACTAAACCACTTGCTGAGTGGTCCTTCTCTTAAACCTTGTGCAACAGCTGGAAAAGTTCCAGAAGATTTAAAAACCTACATACACAAACAAACACCTAGCACAGATAATGTTTTTCAACCTCCATTGGTTCACACACCACAGCATTATGCTATACTTTCTCAAAATGACTTTAAAGGCTTGGTGTCATCATTTTTACAACAGCAAACAAATGAAAACTCAAATGCACCCAGTTCTACATTTCTATTTCCATTTCTTCAAACTGTATGTGGTCAAGTAAATCGCTTGCGAACAGATGAAAAAAATGAAAACTATGAGAACAAGTCTGCGTGTATGTCTGAAGATGACACAGCTCAAACTGTTGGAGTGGAACACCAGCCTATTTGCCTCTACCTAGAAAAAATAATCTCCAGACATATGGAACTGATGGAAAAGAGATTAACAGACTATATTGATCTGCGTGTGCAGAAACTTCAAGAACAGTTCGATTCTAAAGTGGCTGCAATAATGGGTTTGATTCAGAATTCCAAAAACATTACCCAAGATCATGATCCTGTAGAAGAAGGAAACTCTAGTGGGAATACATAAAAAAATCTTTGAAAAATATGTTTTAATGTAATTTTCAATGTTATTTATTTTGTTAGTCTTTCAAAACTTCATGGTTGTGAGCTTGCAAATATTTAAACCTTCAGTATTTGTACTCATTTTTGCATTTCCCCCCAATATTGTACACTAATGTTTATTATGTCAGTACCTCACAAAACTTTTTTTTGTTGTTGAAAGAACTTTTCTACATATTTATTCATGAACATTTCCAAAAATTACTTTTGGGAATCTTTATCAGCCTTCTATTAAACAATGGGAGATATACTCAAAAAAAAAAGAAAAAGAAAGAAATTTCTGGATCTTTTTATGTTTCTGAATATCATCAGGAGAAAATACAAAAATCTTGGAAACCTGTTGGTTGTTCTGGATTATTTGGAAATTTCTGCTCCATCTGCTTTTCCCTCTCCAGTCTTTCTGCATGGGGTAAACCTGCAATTTCCCCCATCAGGACCTAGATATTTGCCACATTAGGGGACAATGTGTGGGGTACTTTGCTGCAGAACTCAGACGTTGGTCTGAACTTCTTTCTTTCTTTCTTTCTTTCTTTCTTTCTTTCTTTCTTTCTTTCTTTCTTTCTTTCTTTCTTTCTTCCTTCCTTCTTCCTTCCTTCCTTCCTTCCTTCCTTCCTTCCTTCCTTCCTTCCTTCCTTCCTTCCTTCCTTCCTTCCTTCCTTCCTTCCTTCCTTCCCTCCCTCCCTCCCTCCCTCCCTCCCTCCCTCCCTCCCTCCCTAAGATTGTCTTTGTTCTGGGATCATTTCCTATAAAGGTCTCACCACATTTCTCCACTTGCCCAAAAATATAGGCTGCAGGAGATTTTCTCCATGAGGGCTTCAGCTGGCCCATCCAGGGAGATCTTTTTTAAAAAATATTAACTGTTTCTGTGTAGTTGTGTTAAGTTTTTTAAAATCAATTTCTACGTGGGTTCATCCAGGCAGGCGTTGCCAGTGAGCCAAAGTTGTTCTGTTTTCTTCTGAAGAAACCAGTCTTTTCAGTCCAGTTCCGGGTTGGGAAATTCCTGGAGATTTCAGGGTGGAGCAAAGGGAACGGGAGGAGCTTATGGATGGCGAATGCCATAGACGCCGCCTTCCCCAGGAGCCATTTTCTCCAGAGGAACTGATATCTCTGATGTCTGATGATAAGTAGTGCATCTGTGAGGCGTCCAGGTCCGACCTGGAAGTTGGCAAGCCTAGGCTGCATCTGGTCCTCTTCCTTTGTTATTTCCCCACTTCTCTTCCCTCTCCTCAGGCTCTCAGATCCCCTCTCCCCATTCCTTGTCCCTCTTTCATCCCCCCACCTAGCCTGGGTCTCCAAACAGGGGTGGGGGTCTGGGGAGCCCTTCCTCAATGGCAGCCCCCTTAACTCTGCCCCCCTTTCTCTTTGTCCCAGGCTCCTCCTCCCCCCACTCTATGCGGTACTTCTACACAGCAGTGTCTGAGCCTGGTTCGGGGCTGCCCCAGTTCATCACGGTGGGCTACGTAGACGACCAGCCCTTCACCAAGTATGACAGCATCACAAGGAGAGATATCCCTGGTTCCCTGGATGGAGAAGGTTGGAAAAGAGGATCCTCAGTACTGGGAAAGGAATACTCAGCTCTCACAGGGTGCAGAGGCCGTGTTCCGAGTGAACCTGGTGACGCTGCAGGATCGCTTCCACCAGAAGAACAGCACAGGTGAGGGGAGGGGGAGGGGCCGGCCACAGCATCCCCCTCCCCAGGGCAAGAGGAGGGGGAGGGGCTACACCTCAGGAGGGAGGGGGAAGAAGCCCCCCATTGTAGCAGATATGTGGGGAGGTGAGTGGCCAACTGCGCCTCCCCTTGGCCCCAGAGGGGGAGATCAAAGGCATGTTGCCATCCTGGGGGACACCACTGGGGTGGGGTGGGGTGGGGTCATCCCCCACAAGAGAGGAGGGGTGAAAGGAAGTGGGTACGGTGATCTCCTCCCCCATTTCTCCTATAGGCTGTGGAGGGGCTGCTGCCTGGTGGAAGAAGGGAGGACTTTATGTGTGTGTGGGGGGGAGGGGTGTTTCTCTGGAGATAAACTTGTTTTTTTTCTACTTTAGAAATTCATGTCCCCCCCCCCCTAAAGGCGAAAGAGGGCCCTGCCTCACTACTATTGGGGGATGGAATCAAAGGTAACCCCTCCCCCCTTTGGTAGCAGCCCCCACCATGGGAAGAGGAGCTGGTGACGCCACCCAGTTCCAGATGGGAGAAATGCGAATTCTGTTGGGGAAGCAGATCCAGTAGACAACAGTCCCTTCCCCCCCCCCCCCCCCCAAAAAAAGCCTGACACCACCCCCTTCCCATTACCTGAGAGAAGGCAATAGCAGAGTTGGGGATCTCCCCCCTCCCACTTCCCTCTGCCCATCCTACACTATTTCCTCCTAGGAATCTCTCCCCTCCCAATTTCCTCAGGGAGGGGGCTGGGTCTCTTCTTGGGCTGGAGGTGCACTCCCACTAGGCTCAGCTTGCAGGCCTGGGGGGAACATAGAAGCTGCAGCAGAGGGAGGGCTGCTATGGGTGGTTCAGGCCCACTTCAGCCCCCCCCCCATTGCTCTTGCCTTCCTCTCAGAGCTCAGGGAGCCCACCTCTGACACCCCCAAGGCCTCCCCCACCCAGGCATCCACTTGTCCCACCCCACTCAGCTGCAGGTGGGGTGCTGCGCCCTGTGTCCTCCAAGCAAGACCCTGATGAGAGCCCCCCCACCCCCTCCTCAACCTCTCTGCAGAGCTGTTGCTGTGAGGGGGGGGGCTGCACTAGGAACACCAGGAGCCCTTCTCTTCAGTCTCTCCCGCTTTAAAGTAAGGGCAACCTATTTGATGCTTCCCCACCCCCACCACGGGCTTTGTTGCCTCTGGAGTTCTTCCCTGTCCAGTGAATCTTCCTCCCTCCATCTCACGCCTTGCAAAACGCAGCTTGTGATGACTTCTTTCTGCTGAAACTGCCAGCACAGCCCCCTCAGTAGCCAAGCAGAGACTCTCACAGGGCTTTTTGTGTCTGTGGCTGGGAGAGCAGGGGGTGGTGGGGGGCTCTGTGACCCCCTCATGGATTCCCTCTCGATCTTTGGGTTCTGCCCTTACACCACCTCCTGAAGGGTGCTCTTTTCTTGGAAGCAGACTTTGGCCCAAAACACACACACACATAGGAAGTTCCCTTCCTTGCCTTCAGGAGGGAATAAGGAGAGGAGAGACCAATCTCTGTGGGAAAGATACCCCTGCCCCCCCCACCCCCCCCACACACACTTGGGGGAAGCGAAAGGGGAGCTAGGGTTGGGCGGGGGTTCAAGAGGGGAGCCTGCTGGCTTGGACTCTGGAACAGGCTCCGCTTTGGCTGAGGGGAGGGCAGCCTGGTTGCTCCCATGAGCAGTGGCAGTGAGCCCCCCTCCCCCCATGAGCTGTGAGGAGCACCCCTCCCTGAGCTGGCAGCAGAGCCCAGGCAGAGACGGCAGGAGGAGGGCCCTGCGAGCAGCTGGTGTGGTGCTCCAGTGGGGGAGGGTGGGTGGCAACTGGAGGCAGGGGAAGAGAGACAGCTCCCCCCTCTCTGGAGCAGTGTGGTGCTCCTGGTCCCTGTGGAGGAGGGTTCCCATCACCCTCTGAGGAATGGCTGGAGAAAAGGCACAGGCTCCCAAAGGAACCGGAGAAGACCCAGGATTGTGCAGCCAGCACCCGAGGCAGGAGGGAGGAGCCCCCATCAGGCTCACAAAAGGGGGTGAAATCCAAGAGGCCCTGCTTGGAAAGGCTCCCGGAGAGCCAGGCAGCATCTCCAAGTCCAGTGGGCCCCAAAAGGCCATTGCGTCTTGACAGAGGCATGGTCAGCTGATGCCCCATCTTGGGGGAGGGGGGAGGAACAAAGGCACAGAGAGAACTACTGGTTGACCATCTTCTTCCCTCTGAGAAGGACAAACACTGAATCCCTGTAACATCTTCCAGTGTCTCCAAAGATCCTGCCGGAAAGATGCTTCTTCTGTATTGGTGGGTTCACTTTTGGCTTGCCTCATTCTCTTTGCCTCCATTTTATCCACACAACAACCCTGGGATGTAGGCTAAGCCAAGAGTTTTTGACAGGCCCAGGATCTCCTGGCAAACTTCCATGGGAGAGTGCGAGGTCTTCCAGATCCGGTTCCTCCCTCTGACCACTAAACCACCCTGCCCTCCCTCAAGGATGCCTGGCTATGCTGCTTCAGCTGGTGTACTTGTTCACAATTGTGAGGTCACCTCTGCCTCAGAGCCTTTCTGTTTTCTCAGCACAAAAAGAGGAAACTACTCTTGTCTTGGGGGTGGGATTCCAGGAAGGGACTCCCCCCCCCCCCCATGACATAATAGTGCTTGCCCCACAGTCCTCAGGTTGTCTCTCTTAAGTAGGGGATATTGTTTTGGGGCAACCTGGAAGCAGGTTTGGGCTTTCTGGAACCTTCTTCAGAAGGTGTCTGCTTCCTGCCTCTGGCTCTATTCTCCAGGCAGCTGGATTGAAGTCTGGGAGCCCCTCAGAGATCAAGCAGATTTTGGGGGATGAGATTTTCAGAGTCAGAGCTCCTTTTGTCCACTTTCTGGGCGTTTGCTCTCCAAAATAAAAATGTTAGTGATATGTGGACCTTCATCAATTGGAGAGTTCCATCTGAGGGAATCCCCTTCATTGGTGGCATCAACTGCCACACATCCCTTAGGACAGGGGTGCCCAACGGTAGCTCTCCAGATGTTTTTTGCCTACAACTCCCATCAGCCATGCTGGCTGGGGCACATGGGAGTTGTAGGCAAAAAACATCTGGAGAGCTACCGTTGGCCACCCCTGCCTGAGGAAATTGATTTTGAGTCAACTGCAAGTCCAGCACAGAAGTATCTACGAAAGATATTATTCCTTTATTTATTAAAACCTATCCCTTCTGTGCCTCATGCCTCAAAGGGGCTTACAAATCACGATCGAAAATGTGGTTTTAGTGGCATTGCTTGCAAATTTGTAAAGCTGGCGCACCCCTCACCCCCTCTGGGAGTCGCTTTCACCACGGGGGGGGGAGGGGGGCGGACAGGGTGTTGTAATGGAGGAGGCCCAGGCTGTGGGTGATGCCAGGCGGGCAGCCTTTAGCGGTGGAGCAGCCAGCAGGTCGCAGCCTGAGGAGCAGAATCAGTGCATGGGAATATCTGTGAGGAGGAGAAGACCTTTCTGTAGATATGTGGGCCACAAAAAGCTTGAAGGGTCATGAAGAGCACCTTGAATTGGACTCTGAAACAAACTGGCAGCCAATGCAGCTCTTGTTAGACCAGATATTTCTCTCCCTGTCTGGCTCCTGACATTAACTGCCTTCCCACATTCTTCATGAGTAATGCATGTTTCACCACTAGGTGGCAGCAAAGGATCACTTCTCATGAATGGGACCTTCACTGCTCATACTGGACGCTCAGAAAACACATTTTATGAATCATATTGATTTCATCTTAACCTGCAGCAGAACCACATATTGTGTGTTTTCCTTCAAAAATTAGAATCACTGGCACTTCCTTGTGCACTGTTCCTTTGTTTCAAAATCCAACAGGAAGCCCTGTAAATTCATCTTCAACATAACTGTGAGCACCAAGGTGGTGTTTTATGAGCCAGTGGGCAAAACCGATCTTGACATTTTAGCCGGAACCACAAACAAATTCTGCTTTTGGGACACAGTAAACTGTCTTCACGGAATACATCCCCCCTACTTGGAAAAAAATCAGAATAAATTAGTGAAATCCATTAAGTAAAAATCTATGTTTGCTCAAACATGGAGCCCTCCCTGCCCCCCAACCTCCAGGAGAGACTGGCCTGATTTAAAGCCCTGTTTCTAGTAATCCCCATTCTGGGCAAAGACGTCTTCCTCTGAAGTATGTTTGTGCACACAATTGTCAAAGAATTAAAGTCGGGTGAAATAGCTTTTTTAGCTTTCTGATCCACCCTGGCCAAGCAAGGGGGGAGTCTGGCAGGGACACAGGCACTCAGATTCCCCCTCCCACATTTGGGGGAGGCCGGAGGGTGAGGGGACCAGGCAGGAGGAAGGTGGGGATGCTCCAAAGGCAGATGTCACCAAGGGCAGCTGCTCTCCCCACCTGGCTTGGCTGAGCCACCAGCATCTTGGCAGGGCTGAGGGAGGGGGGGGACTCTGGGTGGGCCCACCTGGACTCACCTGCAGTTAGTGAGGGGCAGCCTCCTCTGCTTGCCCAGCTCTTCAGGTGTGTTCTCGTCCCCTTCTCCAGCAATAAGAGGACTGATGGCATTTTTTAAAGAAAGTTTGATTTTTTACAAAAATGTAAATTAAAATATGGAAATGCATGTAACATTGGCTACAGGAAGCCATGTTGGTTTGTTGTAAAAGCCAAGAACAAAAACCACGTGGTGCCTTTTATGACCAGCCCCCGTTACACCAAATAGCACAAGCGGTGGAGTTTTCCAGAAATCTTCAACAGGTGGGATGTCGGAAGAAAACAAGGGGGGAGAGAGCAGAAGTTTCTGGCCATGATTGTAAGGCCTTTTGTGAGCATCCTGTGGGGAATGAATGCTCAGCAGGTGGGCACAGGTCAAATGGAGCCAGGGCCACTTTCATTGAAAAGAAAGAAATAAAAACAGCCCATCTAGTGGAATGTGGAGTCACATTCATTTCTTCCCATAATTCATAAAGGGAACACTTTTAAAGCACTGGTTTGCCTTCCCTTATTCAAAATAAGTTTTGCTGTTCCAGAAACTGTCACCACTTGCAAATGCACTATTAACAGGCAGGGGAACATGGGTTTCCTGGGAAAATAAGAATTGGAAAATTTCCAGCGCCCTAAATAGAACCTGATCTGATTTACCATATGGCATTTGTCTGGACTTCTGTATAGTTCTGAAGATTTAACAAGTGCTTAGTGTTAATTTTGTGTCCTCTTGAGCTGCAATATTTGATTCAGGGAAGAAGAAGAATTGCAGATTTATACCCCGCCTTTCTCTCTGAATCAGACTCAGAGCAGCTTACAATCGCCTATATTGTAAGGAAGAAATGTATTAAGTGTGGTTTTAAAGAAATTTAAAGAAACTGAACATTTTTTGTGAAAAATACTTTGATTGGGATAATCTTTGATAAAATTTAAAGTCAAATACAAGTACTTTCCTTTCCTCAGTGGAAGAAAAGAACTCTCAAAAGCTCTGCAAACTTGTGACAGGCTAATTTTAGTGCCCCCTGAGAGCTGCACATGAAGTGCTCTGGGCCTGGCTGACCTCTCCTCAGTTTGGACTTCGGTCCAGAGGTCAGCTTGGAGCCCTCATCAGTGACAGGACTTGTGGGTTCCATATCCGAAGGGAGGTTCTGTCCACCATGTGAGAAGAGACAGAAGAATAAGAATTTCAGCCCTGTTTTTTATTTGACCTGCTGACCCACACAGGAGCATTTGTAAGTTTTTGGATGGTTTTTAAAACATCTCTGTGGACTTCCACAATTCTTGGGCACAACCACACCAAAACCAAATTTTGTAAATGCCTGGCTTGCCTAATGTGTTGGCAGTGGCATCCAGACACTACTGTTAATTTTACACAATCGGTCTTTAAAAATACGTGAAAATTCTGCAGAAAAGTAACAGACTAGAAAATTGTCTGTCATTTTTCTTTGGCTAGAACTGTGACACTTGACTGGCTACCAACCCTCGTGCACCCTGCCATCACCTTTCCAAATTTGATTTAACAAGTCATTTTGAAATCAAAATACAAAGAGAATGGAAAGGAGTATGGAATACAATTAATTTTAGAAATAAACGTCTTCCCCAAAGTGTTATGGTTTGGCAGTTCCGCTGTCTATTAATAAAATTAGAGTTATGGTATTCCAGTTTCCAAGAAAAACTATCTCTATAAGAAACTTTCCCTTCTATGCCTAGCACAAAGGATTGAACATTTAGAAATTCTGAAAGCACACAAAAAGGTTCTTTCTCTCCCCCCCCCCACTCTCCTCCAGGGGAAACTGAAGTAGACGCAATACTTACTTTGCTGTTATACCTAAGCATCTTTTATCAATTTAGCTACATGGAATGCATCTTTTATGGCTCTGTTGACATGTAAGGTGAATGTGGCACCCAGTGACAGCCGACTCTTAGCAGCTCCAGCCTGTGGCGTTTCGAAGGCAAAAGCTGAGCAAGGGTGGTTGGCCATTGCCTATTTGGCAGAAGTCCATGGAACTTAATGCTCTGAATACCTTTTCTATAAGAAAATGGCCAGTCTGTACTTGAGGAACCTGCTGCATCAGATGCAACTCCAGCCTGTGGATCTTTAATTTTGTTATCTCTGAGGGGAGGGGGAAAGTTGAAGGGAGAAAAGTTCTGTCAGGAAACAGAAGGAAGTGCATTCTTTGGATGCAAACGCTATAATCATAAAGTCACAATAGGAGGGAAATTCAGCTCAACTTCATAATACTGAAAAGACTGAGTGGTTTCATAATGTATGATTATTTCTGAGTTTTTCCCATTTAAAATGCGATGTTTTCCCTTCAGAAGCATTTTTTCATTTTAAAGGAGTAAATATTTCACCAGAGTTTTTTCCAGTGGGTGCTCAAATTTTCCAATGAGAAATTCTGGAAAAGCTCCTTAAAAAAAAAACTGTCCCCCCCCCCCCCCCCTTTTGGGTTTTTAAGTCTCGATCCCAGTTGTGGCTGTGTGGGATTATAGTCTGGCCCCATGTAAGATATCCTGCATTTTGATGTTTCTATCATTCCCCCCCCCCCCCACATACATACATTTGGATTTGGAGCCATAAAATTATTTAAGCTTAGTAAAAACTGAGAGGGTTTCTCATCCCCCCCCCCCGTTAGTTTTAATTTTCAGGAGACAATTGAAATGGAAGGGGGTGGGAAATGTGTTTCCAGAATGCCCTCTCATTGGCTCCCAACAAGACTTTTTAGGAATGAAGTCATGGCTGTTCAGGTTATTCCTTTCTCTTGGACTCTGACCCTACAGCAAGATTCTGCATGCCACTGCACCCCCACCCCCCCCACCCCGGAAATTGATCCAGGCCTGGGCCCCAATTCCTGCAGGAGAGCCCCCCTTCTGAAGCAGGGAAGGCAGCCCCACTGGGTGGCCCCACAGAGCACTCTTCCCTGCAGCTTTTCTCCCTCCCCTTCAAGCCAGAGGGTGGGGGGTGGGAATTGACTCTCTGGACTGAGCAGAACAAAATAGGAGTCGATTGCACCTTTAAGATCAACTTCGTTTTGTTCAAAAGGTAAGCTTTCGTGTGCATGCCCGCTTCTTCAGACGAGGAATGAGGTACAGGAAGCAGAGCCTCATATAGTTGGTGGAGTTTAGAATGCCAAGTGGTACAAAGTTAAAATCCAATAGCAGAATAGTAAAATTAACAAATTCAGAAAACCTTTGATCTGAGTTGCATGAGTGTGGGAAACCATGAAACAATAACATGTCAAAATGTGAGACTGCCTGTTAATTATTCTGTTGCTAATAAACCTGGGTCAAAAAGAAGGCATTTCTTTCCCAGAAGTTTTTCCTGTCCAACTCATTTACCTTTTAACATGCAACAAATATATACATCATTCTAGTTTGCCGTTAGGAAAAAACACATTAAAATATAGTGGAAGATGGGTTTAGTATATGTAATGAGGTAAACAGTCAATATCCCTTATTTGAGTCTGTCAGAACAAAAGCATTATTCTGATCCACTATCCTAGAAGAGAAATCCATTGGAATACTGTGGCTGTATCACCATACTTGGTGAAAGGGGGTTTAGCATTTGTAATGCTAAGTAACTATTTGGACTGAGGATTTTCGTGCAGCGGTGATCTCCCCTGAGGTCCAAGAGGGCTTCCCTTTCGATATTGGGCAGGGCAGGAATCCTCCTACCCCCCCCCCCCCCTCACGCTATTCCCACCCCCAAATAGGAGCATTTCCAAGGGTCCTCCTGGAGTTTGCATCATGTTGAAATGTGGGAGGGAAAAGCATCCCTGGGGGATATGGGAGAGAAAGATCCCCTCTCCGATTATAGGAGAATCCATGCGGGGCTGGCCGAGGGTAACTCTTCAGATTTTTTTTTTTGCCTACAACTCCCATCAGCCCCAGCAATCAGCCCTGCTTGCTGGGGCTGATGGGAGTTGTAGGCAAGAATCTGGAGAGCGACCGTTGGCCCCCCTAGGAGCTAATGACCCCCCTCCCCCTATTCTTTCTTATGATAGCAGCCCCCCCCCCAAAAAAAAGTGACCAGAGATGGCAACTGTTCTCTTCAGACGGAAGGCTCCTGGACGGGGGCGGCCCCTGGGAAAGCCGAGAGACCCCGCTCTGCAGCCTCCTCCCGCTCTTCGCAAAGCAGAGGGACCTCAACCCCCCCCCCCTTGTGTGTGTCTTGCAGGGCTCCACATTATACAGCAGATGTACGGCTGCGAGGTGGGGCCGGATAAGGGGCTCATCGGGGGGCATGACCAGATCGCCTACGACGGGGAGGACTTCCTCGCCCTGGACAGGCACACCCTCACCTGGACGGCCCGCGTCCCCCAGGCCCAGGAGACCAAGCGGAGGTGGGAGGGCGAGGCCCAGTGGGCCCAGCGCAGGAACGCCTACCTGGAGGAGACCTGCGTGGAGTGGCTGCGGAGGCACCTGGGCTACGGCCAGGAGACCCTCCTGAGGACAGGTGAGAGCAGCCCCGGGGGAGGGGAGCGGGGGGGTCACTTCACCTGGTTGAGCTCCCCGCCCCCTCCCCGCTTCTGAGTCCCCCAATGCTGGCTGAGCCCTCCAAAGCCCCTCCCTGGCAGAAGGGCACAGCCTGCCCCCCCCACTGGCCCCACCCCCCTCAGAAGCCTTTCTTTGGGGGGGGGGGCGCAGAGAGGGCGACTGTGCCCCCGCCTCCCCTTGCTGCTACTTCATCTGAATGACTCGTTTCCTTCCTCTTTGCCTGACTTCTCCTGCCCGGGGCCTGGCGGGCCGAGGGGGGCGGGGGGGGGAGCAGGGGGCCTCCCCGCAACAGCCTTTCCCCCCGCGGCGGCCTTGGGAATCGAAGCGGAGCCTCCCCACATCCCGCTGCCACCTCCCTGCTCCTTTTGCCAAACTGGCCACTCGAGAAGATGATCCGACTTCCCGCCTCTTGCGAAGGTGACTCTGGCGGCTGGGATCCTATGAAAGATCATGGTTAGGACTCCTTTCAGAAATGAGTATGGGGTTAACAAGACGACCTCGGAGGAACGGGGAAAACCCACGCTTCAGCCACAGTTCCTCATGACAACAACTGAGAGCCAGTATTTTTCCTGCACGACCACCACAGAAGGCAACTTTGGTCGCATGCAGCACCTACGGATGGTTTCTGTGGTCTCAAGTCCCCTTTCTGTGTCATGTTTATTAAATTTTCTCAAAGTCTGAAAAAAAAATGGAGGATAAGCTGTGGAAAAACAAATTTCAATTTTTCCTCTGTAATTTCATCTCAAATAGTTCCCCATTTAGATGGAAATGATTGCTTTGAGTTGCTACCCCCTTTATGTAGAATTTTACCAGTTTTAGAAAATAGTCACTCCTGCTTTTGACCTGGATCAGTTCTCTACCTTTTGTTAATTTTCTTATTCCTAAGCCTTCATGTATACTTTTATTCAAGAAACTCTTTAGTTATAAGAAATGAAACCCTTTCATATTGCCAGTGCTTAGTTTCTTCCCTCTCCTGAAAGTCCAAGGTAGGACTCCTTTTAATTAATGTCATCTACGTATCAATGCCATAAGATTTCCAATTTACTAATGAGTCACATTTAATATGTTGATATTTATCAAGATCTCTCACTGCAGATGCAATTAAAGAGAGGTGTTTTTCTTATCACTATCCCAAATACTCATAACCTGTTAAAAATCCAATTCTCATGACTATACACTTTTATTTTTGTGTGCCCACAGAAATGTCTTCTATGGCACCTTAACATAATACCACTCAGTAATGTAATGTAATGTAATGTAATGTAAAATTTTATTTATATCCCGCCCTCCCCCGCCGAAGCAGGCTCAGGGCGGCTAACAACACTTCAAGTAAACAATACAGTAATAAAAACATTAAATTCACATTAAAATTGACTATTTCTGAAGAATTTTGACCCCAGGTCATCCTTTTTGCTGTCCCAGTTCACCCTCTTTGCTTTTACTTTGTACTACTGGCCAGTTTAGGTTTTTTACCGTCCCCTATAAACTCATTTAAGAGCCCCGTGGCGCTGAGTGGTAATTCTGCAGTACTGCAGTCCAAGCTCTCTGCTCATGACTTTAGTTCGATCCCGGCAGAAGCTGGGCTCAGGTAGCCAGCTGAAGGTTGACTCAGCCTTCCATCCTTCTGAGGTTGGTAAAATGAGCACCCAGCTTGCTGGGGGGAAAGTGTAGAGGACTGGGGAATACAATGGCAAACCACCCCATAAAAAGTCTGCCGTGAAAACGTGAAAGCAACATCACCCCAGAGTCGGAAATGACTGGTGCTTGCACAGGGGACTACCTTTACCTTTACTATAAACTCATTTGCCATAATTCATAAGTTTAAGGTTATATAATTATTTTTATATCAGCATCATCTTTACTGCATTTGTCTGACCTAGAATTGGTAAAGCAAAGTTGGGAGTCCAGTGGCACCTTTAAGCCCAACCGAGTTTTATTCCAAGTGTGAGCTTTTGTAACACCACGGCTGCCCACCTGGATCTAGAATTGATAAGTCTTCCAAAGGGCAAATGTGTTTATTTCTGCAATTGTTGCTTTAAAATTATTGCCCAGTAAATTTTCCTTGTTTTTTGCTTTTAAATTCCTAAGTATGTAACTTTTTTGTAATTTTGATTTTCCTAATCCAGTTCTGAGAAGAAAACCTGTCTAAATCCATAATAAAAAGCATTGCTTTAGTCTTTATATCCAGCAATTTTGCTGTAATCCTTTGTAAGAATTTCTAAATTGGCAGCCAGGTTTCCCAGATCTGTTAGAAAAATTACTCTGTTCTCAGCAAAGAGGCTAATGTAAGAATCTTTTCCTCAGAAATTATTTTTGCCCATTGTTTAAAGTTCCTTCCAAAACCAAATTTGTCTAAGCACTACAGTAAATATTTATGTTCCACACTGTCAAAAACAAACCCAGCCTTAAGAAACAACAAAGTTGGATACCCAAAGGTTGGGTGAGAGAAAATCATAAGAAGTAAATTAAACAAAATACATGTATTTATTAAACTAAAGTTCATATTTAAAAACAGAGGCACATTCTGTTGTTGAAGTGGTGCATATTTGAAGGAAGAAACCCTCAACCAATATATCCTGTTACAATTCAACAGTTGTAGGTCAAGAGGCATGAAACAATAAGGACCAACAATTCAATATCTCTAGGCTGACAACTTTGAACCACATTTAAGTGGGACCAAACACATTTCAGATTTCAAGGCCTTCCTCAGTGGTCAAATTATTGTATACACACTCATTACGGCCTAGAAACATGTTAGTGTCAAGGCAGGTTGATTATAAGCCATTCCAAACGCTCTGTGCAACGAAGGGATTGGGTTGTATGAATAGTTTTCTTCAACTTTGAAGGACACACATCCAAGGAATGCAGATTCAATAACTCCTTCTGACCATGGCTATCAAAATCCTCAGAGTGTGCAACTGTGCATCAACTTTTAACTAACAGTAACACCCCATCAAAAGCCTTTTCCACATGCAAAAAAGAAAAGGCAAAGGAGGAGTATTTGATGTCTTGATCGACCTCTCCATCCCCCTTGTTAATTATTGCCTTCACTATTGAAGCCACCTGCTAGAATAATTCCTCTTTCTGCAAATTTTAAAAGATCCTCTGGCAATGGAGCATAAACGTTCCCTTAAAGTAATTCTTTGTATTTAATGTTCGAGTGAAGTCAGGAGGATCCGCGACCTGAATCCATGTTGTTGTGCCATGTGGTTTACTGGATCTGTGCCTGTTGGTCTGCACTCTGTGGACATGGATGTGGTATGGATTCTGGCAACAAGTTTTGTGGGGCTTTGTTTAAAAATTGTGAAGATCCAGGAGGGTTTGTGCCTTGGACAGGAGAGTTTGTGTTGTGAAAGGGCCACAAAGCACTGGATCTGCTTTCTCCCCCCTCCCCCTCGAGGACTCAGTTGGTGTGGAGTTAATTTGTGGTTCTGAAGAATATTTCAAAAGATTCCTTCAAAAAACCATGAAGATCCATGCAGCTTTGGATCTTTGTTTTTGCACTGTGTGGCATTTGCACCATGAAGCACTGGATCCATGATTTTCCAGGTGTAGACTGGGGGTGGGTGTATATTTTTTAAACTGGCAGTACTTTGTGGAGGTCTGCATGCAAAAAACAGGAGGATCCTTGCATTTGACCCCCAGCAGCAGTGTGGAGTGATTTCTAGGATCTAGCCGGAGGATACTGAGTTGATCTGTAATTTGAAGGTCAATTTGTTGTGTGTGTTTTGGGGCAGGGGTTCTCTACGTGTAAAAATTATTATTAATTGCATTTGATTAATTGCCCTATCCTGGCTCGTGCCAGGCTCAGGGCGATGTACAACAGTGAAAACACACATCTATAAAATCAATTGTATTAAAATTTACAGAGCCTGATGGTGTCTTTAAAGTGCTCTTCGTTATTACATCACATCAGGGGTGGGGGGATCCCCCCAAGAGGGGATGGAGAGAAGAAAAATCTAGAGGGTCCTTCCTGCTACCCCTGAGAAGTTATGCAAAACTGTTTCTGATGTTAAAAATTGTGACAGTTGAGGATAAAGGTGTCTGGGGCTTTAGCAGAGTGCCCTTTTTATTCAGACAGACAGCTCTAAAATATCAGTATAAGAAGGGCTGAGAGTCTTAGAGCATGTGCAGAGGGTCATTTTATCTTGCAGAAAGTAGAAGAATCTTTGTCGACATCTTTTTTTCTGGCTCCTTGAAGCTGACCGGGCTGGTTAGTAGCCCTGAGATGGCCTGGTGTGGTTCCTCTGCAAAGTCTTTGTGTGTGTTTCTTGCTTGATCCTCTAAAATGAATACTAAGGATCATTTAGGGGAAAAGTCCTGAAATGTGGGTTATGGAAAGCTATTCACCCCAGATCTGTGAAGGGACTCACAAGGCCAGTTTCAGAACCACAATCTAATTTCCAAGTATAGGCTGGAGAACCCACTTCTGTGGATTATTTCATCTCTTGGAGATGCTGCAGGCTGGGTGCATCCAATCTGGGGTGGGTATGGATGACCACATGGGGTCCCTTCAAGGCCAGTCTCCAACCTCTCATCTTGGGAGATGCAGGCTGTTAACACAGGATGACGTTGCCCTTTCCACAGAGGCCCCAATGGCAAGGGTGACACGCAAGAAGGACCACGATGGCCAGGAGACCCTCTTCTGCCAGCTCTACGGCTTCTACCCCAAGGGGATCGAGGTCACCTGGATGAAGGACGGGGAGGACCAGAAGCCGGAGACGCTGACGGGGGGTGTCGTCCCCAACTCGGACGGGACTTACCACACCTGGCTCAGCATCAAGGTGGACCCCAAGGAGAGGGACCGCTACCGGTGCCGGGTGGGGCACGACAGCCTGCCGGAGCCCCTGGACTTGGCCTGGGAGGAGCCAGGTGAGAGGCTGGGGGATCAGAAGAGGGTGGTACCCTTGGGGAATGGGAGGCTGGCAGAGTGTGGGAGGCAGATTTTTGCCTAGGAAGGAAGGAGGGTCTCCCAGAAAAGACACCATCTGCAGAAAGTCTGGCGTAGTGCTTAAGAGTGTGGACTCTAATCTGGAGAACGAGGTTTGATTCCCTGTTCCTCCAGTGCAGCCAGTTGGGTGACCTTGGGTCAGTCACAAGCTCTCTCAGGCCCACCTACCTCACAGGGTGTCTGTTGTGGGGAGAGACAGAGAAGGTGATTGTAAGCCGCTCTGAGACTTCTTTGAGTAGTGAAGGACGGTATAAAACTGACTCTTCTTTTTAAGTGTCAGAGTTTAGAGTAGCGTCTCCCTGTAGGTCCCTGGGCTTGCTTGGGGGGAGGGTCCCGACCAGTTGCTGGTACCCCTGTGTTAAAGGAGAAGGAGGAGAAGTGTCCGGGGGGGCTCTGGCAGAGTGGTGGAGGACGTACGCATAGCAAGCAGGATGTCTTCAGTGCAATTCCTGCCACCCCCAGCCACCTGAGATGCTTTGGCCAGAAAATCTCTGCCTGAGGCCTTGGAGGGCAGCGGCCAGGCTGAATAACGATGATCTTTCTTCTTCCCTTCCATCCTCAGGACCCAGCTGGGGGCTTATTCTGGGCATCGTTGGGGCTGTTCTGGCTGCTCTCATCCTGGTGGGAGTCGGGGTCTACATTAGTAAGTGAATATTTATTTATTACATTCAATTTATATCCCGCCCTCTCCACAAGCGGACTCAGGGCAGCTCACAACATCATACCATACAATCAATCCAATAAAACATATAAAACCATAATTTACTTATTTCAGTTTTAAAACCATTCTATGGCGCTGCTTCAGTACAATATAAGTGGTATTGAATTCTCGACTGTGATCACCAGCGTTCTAGAAGATGTCCGGCAGCAGCCCTTTTTCAATCAAACAGCAAAGGCCTGTTTAAACAGTTCAGTCTTACAGGCCCTGCGGAACGCAGACAAATCCCGCAGGGCCCTTATGGCTTCTGGAAGGGTGAATAGGGGGAGCCTTGGCTGGGCACTGAAGACTGGGGGTGGGAGAGGGTTTCTGGCAGCTGCAGACGTTTCTCCCATATCTGGTGGAGCCTGTGCACCCTCCTCTCATCATGTTATTTTGAACATGCACTGAGAAATATTTATTTGTTAATTCATTTTGAAATACTTCCAGCCAGGACTTTTTTTGAGCAGGAATGCACAGAAACACAATTCCGGCTGGCTTGGCACCAGGGGTGTGTGGCCTAATATGCAAATGAGTTCCTGCTGGGCTTCTTCTGCCCAAAGAACCCCCCGTAAGACAATGGTGATGTCCGGGGGTGTGGCCTAATATGCAAATGAGTCCCTGCTGGGCTTTCTCTACCCAAAGAAGCCTCGCACAAGACAATGGTGATGTCAGGGAGTGTGTGGCCTAATATGCAAATGAGTTCCTGCTGGGCTTCTACCCAAAGAAGCCCTGCGTAAGACAATGGTGATATCGGGGATGTGGCCTAATATGCAAATGAGTTCCTGTTGGGCTTCTACCCAAAGAAGCCCTGCGTAAGACAATGGTGCTATGGGGTATGTAGCCTAATATGCAAATGACTCCCTGCTGGGCTTTTTCCACCCAAAGAAGCCCCACGCAAGACAATGGTGACACTGAGGGGTGTGGCCTAATATGCAAATGAGTTCCTGCTGGGCTTCCTCCGCCCAAAGAAGTCCTGTGTAAGACAAATGGTGATATCAGGGGGTGTGGCTTAATATGCAAATGAGAAAAAGCCCTGCTTTTAGTTCTCCTTTCTCTTGCAAGGCAGGACGCTGGACAACTTGCCATAAAAATCCTGCTAAACAGATAGGGCAGGATAAGAAACTGGCACTAAAAGTCCCCCACCCGACATGTCACAGGTAGGAGAGGCCACAGTCCTTCCCCTAGGCAGGGGCCTTTGCAGTGCCTCAAGCACAGGGGAAGGGGGGGCATAAGCATCTGGTCTCCCCCAGTCCTTCCTGGGACTGTCTCCTCTGGCCTGAACGTCCCCTAGTTATCCCTCCATGCACTAGAGGCAGGGGGGCTCTTCACCTGAGAGTGAAATAATCCTCTTGAGACCCTACAAAATCCACATTCCGAGATGATGGGGGAGAAGTGGGGTCCTTTTGTCTCCTGGCTGGATTTTCACCCAGAACGTAACCCCACTGGGAGTTGATTGAAGCTCGATGACTTCAGTGGGATGCCTCTTGCGTAAAGGCTTTCCTCATATTAAAGAGCATTTTCTTTTCAGACCCAGGCCTCTCTGCTCCCTTCCCTTCTTCTGTGGCTCTTCTTGCTCTGAGACTCAGGGGTGGGCTCAAAGAGAGCCATCCTTGTTCTCTTAACCAAAAGTAGCCTGTTGGGATATGGCAAGATCTAAATTCCAGTCATTAGAGGTTCAATGTATTTGCTTTGGTAGTAGCAGAGACCTGACCTGGAATTACAAACTGGTTCAAAACAAATCCTGTGTTTGAGAATTCGATTGGGTGGTTTTAGTTTAACAGTGTTTGGTTGGGTTAATGAGTTCAGTTGCTTTTTGATAAAATTGTAGAAAAAGGGTTAATTGCCTCCTTTGCCCTTGTTTTTTCTTCTGGTTACTTGTTTTATGTATTAGCCTACGCTGTAGAATAAATATGTAGTTTTCGGAGTTTGCTATTTTCTTAGAACCACCCCGTTTCCCCTCTTCCTAAAAGACTTAAAGAGCTTTACTTGGACTAAATAACTCTTGCCTCCGTTCCTTATTTCTTCCTAATAGACTTAGATAAAGCACTTTACTTGGATTAAATAACTCTTGCCTCCGTTCCTTATTTGCCCAACATAGCATACAGTAGTCTTTGGAAATTGGTTACAAGGAGAGTGGAGGAGCATCTGCTGGGGGTGGGATAGTTTAAAGCCCAGAAGGCTGTCTTCACTGCAGAGGGTAGGGATGGATGGTCTCTGGGTGTCTCTTCCCCCTATGATGTTCCCTGGTTCTCTTTCTGCAGAAAAACGTCATCCAGAGGGTGGCTACAAACCACCAGGTGAGTGATGTCTCTTTCTCTTTGGAATGTTCTGTAAACACAAAAGTGGAGGTGCAAGCTGACAAGACACACAACCCCCCAGTTACGAGGTCTGGAGGAGGAAGGGAGCATCTCAGTCTGTCTCCAGCCAGGTGGCTTCACGGTTACAGCAAGATGCACCTGGTCCAAGCAGAACATCCACAACACACTCCAAACAGCGTAGAACAAAATTGAACAGCAAAACACTTTCAGTGAAAACAGTCCTCGGGTGTGGAAATGAAAAGCCAGAGAGCAGGAGCCCCGCTTTGTCCCCCCCACCTTTGCTCTGGATCTGCTATGGTCTCCTCTTGGTTCTCTGCAGCATTTCTCCACAGCCAAAATATCCAGCCATTAAAGCTTCCCCATCACTTCGTATAGGGCTAGCTGGATTCAGTAATTTTCAAATTTTATGAACAGTTCACACAACAAGTAAAATCTAGTAAAATCAACTGCTTTAATAATAAAAATACATAATTCTCATGTGAGCATATATTAAAGCATCCTTATTACAGTATTTTAAACCGAGTGCTCTCTGTTAAAAGAATAGATAAATATCTTCTTGGTTGTGATAATCTATTAGCAATAAAAAGGTTACATAATTTACAGTTAGATGAGTTCTTGCGCTAAATTTAAACCATCCTGGAAAACCTAGATGTTTTCTTAATGATTTAATAATTTCATGTGTAAAAGCACGTAATAATACATCATTATTACAGTATTTGAACGTTTACAAAAATTGTAACTGCTGAGGGAATGAGACAAGAAGTGTGGAATCTGCAAGGTCTTGTGGGGAGCGCCTCACATTCCTATATATTTCCCTCCTCACATTATTTCCTCTCCCTCCCACCCAGCAGTCCCTGAATCATCTCCCTTTTCCTTGTTTCCTTCTCTCCTTCCCACCCACCAGCCTACCTTTTATCTGCCTCCTATCTTTCAGCTGTATTTGTTATTCATTTTTAATAGCCCACCTTTCTCCACAATGGGGCCCCAAAATCATTCTCCCCTCCTCCTTTTTATCTTCACAAGGTGGATGAGGCTGAGAGAGAGCGTAATTGCCCAAGGTCACCCAGCAAGCATCCATGGCAGAGTGGGGATTCAAACCCGGTTCTCTCAGATTCTAGTCTGACTCTAACCAATACACTCTACTGGCTTTCATGCAGTGGCTGCTGTTGAACAGTAGCAAGCCATCACAAATGGGCGAATCATGGTAGTGAGTAGTCCAGGTGTTACTTCCAGGCCTGGATGAGTCTTCCCCAAAGGCTAAAACAGCCTTGGAGAGGGCCCTTCCCCCATCTACCTTTTACTGACAGAAACCAAGGCTTGCAGGCTGACAGTACTGTTTTGGTAGAGTAGTACAGCACAGAATAGCTTCGAAGATCTCAGAAGTCACCCAGTTCTTAAAGCTACGGGTGCAGCTGGCGTCATTTTAACCTCCTGTATTTCGTTTTGCCAGATTTTTCTGCCAACCTGGGGCTTCTCTCAGGTTTGTAGAAAGATCTGACTTCTCTGTTCTTGATCCCAGTCTCTGGATTTAAGTATCCACAAATGGGGCTGTGTTGAGAATTAGATACACTGCTGGAGAGCGAGTTTGGTGTAGTGGTTAAGTGTGCGGTCTCTTATGTGGGAGAACCGGGTTTGATTCCACACTTGCACCTGCTGGAATGGCCTTGGGTCAGCCATAGCCCTGGCAGAGGTTGTCCTTGAAAGGGCAGCTGCTGTGAGAGCCCTCTCCAGCCCCACCCACCTCACAGGATGTCTGTTGTGGGGGAGAGAGGGAAAAGAGATTGTAGGCCGCTCTGAGCCTCTGTCCTTGAAAGGGTAGCTGCTGTGAAAGCCCTCTCAACCCCACCCACCTCACAGGATGTCTGTTGTGGGGGAGGAAGGGAAATGAGATTGTAGGCCGCTCTGAGCCTCTGTCCTTGAAAGGGCAGCTGCTGTGAGAGCCCTCTCAGCTCCACCCACTTCACAGGGTGTCTGTTGTGGGGGAGGAAGGGAAAGGAGATTGTAGGCTGCTCTGAGCCTCCGTCCTTGAAAGGGCAGCTGCTGTGAGAGCCCTCTCAGCCCCATGCACCTCACAGGGTGTCTGTTGTGGGGGAGGAAGGGAAAGGAGATTACAGGCCGCTTTGAGCCTCCGTCCTTGAAAGGGCAGCTGCTGTGAGAGCCCTCTCAGCCCCACCCACCTCACAGAGTGTCTGTTGTGGGGGAGGAAGGGAAAGGAGATTGTAGGCCGCTCTGAGCCTCTGTCCTTGAAAGTGCAGCTGCTGTGAGAGCCCTCTCAGCCCCACCCACCTCACAGGGTGTCTGTTGTGGGGGAGGAAGGGAAAGCAGATTGTGAGCCGCTCTGAGACTCTTCGGAGTGGAGGGCAGGATATAAATCCAATATCTTCATCTTCTTCTTGTCAAAGAGTGCAGTTTTGTAAGGAAAGTACAGTCAAGTTACCTCAGAAGAAGATCTCAGAGGTCCAAGTGAGAGGATGAATTATGGCAGGCAGGTAGGCCAGGGGTTGCAAACATGTGGAAAGATGGCTTGGGTGGCTAGGGAAACATGGGACTGGAATCCAGGGGAGGAAATTAGAGCAAGGTGAGAACACTGGACTTGGAAGCAGGGCTTTGGCTCTCCAGAATCTCAAGTATAAGCAAGAGACTACACAGTGAGAATATGGTACAAATCAAGCAGACTGTGTAACAATAACAGTTCATTCGGGTTAAAGGTCTCAAAATGATTTATACACAGATCTTAAAGGTGGACGACCATTACACAAATATACTGGTATCCATTAATCAGGTCCCTGAACATAAGTCTCTAAAGCATAATCTTGAAAAGTAGTTCTCGCAAAGCATCAGTCACCGGAGAAAAAGCCACAATCGGAACGGAGACCAGTTTCGGCATGCGCCTTTATCAATCGTTGATCTCTTGGCAATTTAATGCTTTACGGCTCCTCCACAACCATCAGATTTCTCAATAATGGGGACTCCAGTCTAATTATTACAACTGGAAAAATCTCACAAAATGTCTCAGCTGGTAACGTCCAGGGAAATTTGAAAAATTTGATGGTTGTGGAGGAAGAAGAAAGAAACCTAAAAGGTTAATATGCAATTAAAGGGCTGAACATTAAAAACAAAGTGTAAAAAAATCATAAATCAACATGCATGTATTTATTGTGGAAAGCTAAAACCATTTAAGGGCCCATCGTAAGCCTCTATCCTATATAAAATCATAAAACCTCAATGAGAACCCACTCAACTTGACCTGACGTGTTTCAGCCTAAATAGGTCTTCTTTGGAGATCAGAAAGGTAAGTGCACATATTGGCTCACAATACAGAACAGAATAAAACAATAGACCAATGCTGGACCACAAGGAAATTTAGTGAAGTGACAAAGGCTTAGAGATATTCTTGAGGCCTCTTATTCTACAGCCGTATGTCTTAATCAAGGGCATACATACTGCATCCAGTGTCTTATTGTATGCCACATGGTCCAGATTTGATCAAGTAAAGTCAGAGCCGATGTGCCAAGTTGTTTGAGGAGCCATAAAACATTAAATTGCCAAGAGATCTACGATTGATAAAGGCTCATGCCGAAACCGGTCTCTGTCTCCAGAATCTCAGGCAAAAGGTCTTTCACGTTGCCATCAGATCCTGAACGGGAGCTGCTGGGGATTGAACCTGGCACCTTCTGCCTGCCAATCAGAGCCTCTGTTACTGAGCCTCCGCCCTTCCCCACTCCTCTGTACTTCTTTGGATCCCATTCATCTGGGTCAAGTTATATGTTTTTAAGGATTCAGGATCCGATCTTCTGCAGTGTGCTCTTTTCTAACTCTTAAACGCATTGGGGGGGGGGTGGTCATGTTGGAGCTGAAGTGTTTAGAGCAGGGTGTCGAACTCATTTGTTGTGAGGGCCGGAACTGACATAAAAGTGACCTTGTTGGGCCGGGCCATGTGTGTATCTATTTAAGACTAGGTAGCAGAGATATACATTTTGTAAAGAACACAAACACAAATTTGTATTTTTTTAAAAACTTAGAACAGGCTTAAAACATTAGCACTCATTGGTCTTAAAGGTGCTTTCTTTGTATTTCTCCCATGGGATCCAGGGAACTGGGCAAAGGAAGCTCTGGCTCTTTCCTTCCTTCCTCAGGGATGAGAAGGGGGAGGAGCCTCAGCCAATAGAAGGAAGAGAGGCTTGGCTCAGTAGCTCTGCTGGACCTGGCAAAGCAAGCTATTCCTCCCCGAGGGAGGAGCCTCAGCCAATGGAGAAAGTAAAGGTATTGTTCTGTAGCTCCTGTGCAATTGAGCAAGCCTTGCAAAGCAAGCTATTATGCAGAAGGATGCAAGATATATGCACGAGGAAGCAGAAGACGGTCAGTTGCTCGAGGGCCTTATAGGAGCCCTCCGGGAGCCTCCGAGGACCTGCCTACCTTAGGGACCATCTCTCCCCACATGAACCCCAGAGAGCACTGAGGTCAGCAGGGAAGAACCTGCTGACTATCCCTGGGCCAAAAGAGGTAAAACTTCAAAGCACCCGTAACCGGGCTTTCTCCGTGATGGCTCCACAGTTATGGAACCAACTTCCAGAAGAAATGCGAGCCCTGCGGGACCTTGAGCAATTCCGCAGGGCCTGCAAGACTATTTTGTTTCGAATGGCCTTTACAGACTAGAACTGCTAATCAAGTTCGCCGCTTAGACAATAGCATAACTTAATTTTTACTGTTTTAGAATTTTAATAGCTTTTAATTAATTATGATTTAAAATGTGGTCTGTATTATGTATATTGAATTCTGTTGTTAGCCGCCCTGAGCCTGCTCCGGCGGGGAGGGCGGGATATAAATAAAAGGTATTATTATTATTAATTTCGGCCCCTGAACTGCATGTTTGACACCCCTGGTTTAGAGAGTCTTCTCCAGAATTAATTAGGTGATCTCCCCTCTGCTTTTGCAGGAAGCGACCAGGGATCTGACACCAAGGGTGGTAAGTGTGTTATTGCAGGGGTTGGGAGTCAGTTGCTAAATGGTTGTTGAGACAGACTCTGTGGGTGGGGTTAGAGCACAGATTCTGTGCTAGGGTTAGAGCCCCAGTTGAGTTCCTCTCTATCCCTGTAGTCGGTGACTTGATTTAGTTGGAAGTCTTTCCACTCTGGATCCCTTGGCATGGCACCCTGCTTTCTGCTTGTGGCCTGATTTGAACGGGGGACAGGGGTGAGATGGCACCCACCTTAGCGAAATACTAAGAACATAAGAGAAGCCATGTTGGATCAGGCCAGTGGCCCATCCAGTCCAACACCCTGTGTCACATAAGAACATAAGAGAAGCCATGCTGGATCAGGCCAGTGGCTCACCCAGTCCAACACTCTGTGTCACATAAGAACATAAGAGAAGTCATGTTGGATCAGGCCAATGGCCCATCCAGTCCAACACTCTGTGTCACAGAAGAACATAAGAGACGCCATGCTGGATCAGGCCAGTGGCTCACCCAGTCCAACACTCTGTGTCACATAAGAACATAAGAGAAGCCATGTTGGATCAGGCCAATGGCCCATCCAGTCCAACACTCTGTGTCACAGAAGAACATAAGAGAAGCCACATTGGATCAGGCCAACGGCCCATCCGGTCCAACACTCTGTCACACAGGGGCCAAAAAACCCAGGTGCCATCAGGAGGTCCATCAGTGGGGCCAGGACACTAGAAGCCCTCCCATTGTGCCCCCCCAGCACCAAGAATACAGCACACCAGATGACCTTTCTCTCGCTCTTTCTCTTCTCCCCCCCCCAAACTCTGGTTTTGATGCATGTTGACATTTCCATGGTGGTTTCACTGAAGACTCTTGTTCTGTTTCTTTTTTAGTTCCAATACCTGAAGCATTAGAAGAGAACAAGGAGGATCTACTCAAGAGAGTCTGAGGATCCGCTGTCCCACAAAGAGCTTCTGCCACCTTCAACTCTTGTTTTGTGCCATCTCATCTTCTCTCTGGCAGCGGCTTCTGGTTTCCATCCCTGTCGCTTGGATTTTTTTAGGGAGTTTTTTTTTCTAATGAATTCGGGTTGATTTTGCTCTGACATTTGAGCTGTCAGTATTAATGGGAAATGAACTTAAATATTTGCAACATATTCAAATCCTTTTTAAAAGATAAATTCTTCAAATCCTTTTTAAAAGATAAAAGATAAATAAAAGATAGCCTTTGCTTAATCTGACATATCATCGGTGGTAATATTGACGCTGTCTGGGTTTAGGGGGTGCTGTCTGAGTTCCTTCCTCCTCCAGTCTCTTTCTTACTTTAAAGTAATACATGTATGTAATACATATGTGTGAACTGTTGTATCTATTGAAATAAAATGAGCCAGAGTTTGGGCTACTTTTTAAAAAGCTTTTGGTTGAACTGCTGTGATGTCATAGAAGGTTTACAAGAATCGTAGTGTTCAGGCTGTGGATGCGTTATCAGGAGAAAGTGAAGATCATAATGTCTGCATAAGGAACGAAAGGTCAGCTCAGTGAGGTGAGAAAGTCCATGCTGAGGGTCTGAGGAGATGAATGGCACCAAAAACAGCAGATTTCGCACCCAGAGCCTAGTGGGAGCAACAGAGCCATTGTCTCTCAGGAGCCACTTCTGAGTCCATCCAAGGCCAGGTTACTACTGGCAGTAAACTTCTAAGTCTTGAAATTGTCATCGATTTCTTCCTTCCCTGAGTGGAGTATTATCTGCATTTTGCCTCAGAAATTATAGATGTACATTTTCCTTTGTAATGATCCGTTTTGTTGAAATAAAGAGCTTGTGGACTTCTCGCCCCATGCCTGTCTCTGGTATTTTCTTTCCCGATAAGCACAGAAGCTTCCGATATGCTCAAGTTCCTGAGAATATTTAGGGTTTGTAGGCTCTGAGGGCATCCAGACCTCATCTCCTTCCAATGCCTTTTAAAGAGAGCGTCACATTGAGGGATTGTTATTATTATTTCATTTATAGCCTGGCTGGGCCTCCAGGTGGATGACGTATGATAGAAAACTCTCTAGTCAATTGATTACAAGAACTTTAGGGGGAACGGTGAGTTTGTTCGTTCTGTCTTACCCCATCCATCAGAGCAGCTGTAAAAAACTGGCTACCCAAAAAGAATAATCACAACCAAAAACACTTCCAAGTACAAGAATCAAACTGTGATAAGATATAGTGAACCTACCTATTCACTCCGGTCATCTTCAGAGGTCTTTCTTGGGGGCCCCCGCCAACTGAGGCTAGGCAGGTGGGAACCCAGGAAAAGGGCCTTATTTGCCATGGCCCCAAAATTGTTGAACTCGCTGCCCTGTGGGAGGTTCATCTTTCTCCTTCCTTCCTTGCCCTTTGTCAGTGGATGAAGACATTGTTTCTTTCAACGTTCTTTTATTGAGCTTTCTGGTTTAGCTGCCTCAGCAGCCGTATTTTCGCCAAAAAGTTTTCATATCAGTTTTGTAAATAAAACTGGCTCCACTCCCAGCGCCTTCTTAAAAAGTCCTTCCTGGCCTCCCCAAAATGGGCACATCAGGAATCCTTCAGCATCTTCTGGAAGGTTATTCAGTAGGGACAAAACCACCATGGACAGCACCTGAGTGGGTGGAGGCAGAACTGCTAGAAGTGTTTCCAGGTGAGCTGGAGAAAAAAGACTATCCTGTGTGATTTACCTCCAGGCCAGGAGGGAACCCGATCTAGTCATCTGGGGTGGAGTTCAATGGTGCTTGTCACAACCTTGCCCCTGGCTCCACCCCCAATGTCTCCTGGCTCCACCCCCAAAATCCCCACCTATTTCTTGAACTGGACTTAGCAACCCTATCTGCACAGCCAATCAGATGTCAAAGGGCAGTCAGAAGCCCCCCCCCCCCCCCCCCGGGCAAAAGCTACATCTGACCCTACCCACTTATCAAAAAATTTGGTGGGTACCAGGAAAAGTGTTGGCAGGTGCCCATGGGCACCCCTATGGAGACCCCTGCCTTAGAAATTATTCAACTTCTAACAGGCTTCCATTACAGGGCTTTATTTGTAGAAAAAGCCCAGCAGGAACTCATTTGCATATTAGGCCACACCCCCTTGCACCACCATTTCACATAGGGATTTTTGTAGGAAAAGCTCAGCAGGACCTCATTTGCATATTAGGCCACACCCCTGGCACCAAGCCAGCCGGAACTGCGTTCCTGCTCAAAAAGCCCTGCTTCTACAGCCTCAACACCCAGTAAGCCCCTCTCATGCAGAGGGGTGCACTGCTCACCCCACCAGCCTGCCCTTTCTCCAAATCTGCACTCTGCACTCTCTCAGAGGTAAAGCTAACTCCCCCCTGCAGTCTGTCTACATGGCCCCACTTAGATGTGACAGGCATCCCCTGGGGCACCAGCCAGGTCACAGGGTTACCAACCTCCAGGCACGGCCTGCAGTTTTCCAGGAATTACCTCTGAGTTTCTAAGACTTACAGCAAACAGAGCCTCTGGAGAAAATGGGGGCTTCAGAGGTCAAACTCTATGTCTGCTGGACATAGATTCTTAATAGATTTCCCCCTTCCAAAAAAAAATCCTTCCTTACTATAGGAACCATACTTGAATAGCCAGGAATCCCCCGACGGGAGTTGGTAACTGAAGTTTCCGTTTAAACTCTGCCACGGCATTATTTGCAGGTATGCGCCTCCCTAGTGCCATTTCCGGGCTCTTGCAACGTCCCCTCCCTGCTGCCCCAGAAACGATGGGAAAGGAGCGGCTTTTGCAATGCCCCATTCAAAGCCGTTTTCTCCAAGGCCGGCGGCGACGGATCTGCCCAGCAACCGCTGACGAAACCGAATTGTCCTTTTCCTATTGGCCAAATACCCTCCATCGGGCCAATCGCGGTTCTTGCTTCGGTTTCCTCTCCAGCAGCTGACTTTTTTGCAGCCCAGCTCCGCCGGATCGCGATGGGGCTGCTGCTCCGGCGCCTCTTTCTCCTGGGAGCAGTGGTTGTCTTCCTGGGGGGCTGTTCTGGTAAGTCCTGTCTGGGGTGGGTGGGGTGTTTAAAAGCCTCTCATCCGCTGGAGAAGGTGAGCAGAATTTGCACCCAAGACAGGGCGGGCAATGCGTTTCCGGGGAAGGGGGCAGAAGAGCCGTGGAGCGTCCCTGATCAAAGCACTTTGAAAGCCCCCCTTCCTTTAAAGCCTGTGTATTCTGTGTGTAAGAGCCCCGTGGCGCAGAGTGTTAAAGCTGCAGTGCTGCAGTCGGAGTCCTCTGCTCACGACCTGAGTTCGATCCCGGCGGAAGCTGAGTTCAGGTAGCCAGCTCCAGGTTGACTCAGCCTTCCATCCTTCCGAGGTTGATAAAATGAGTACCCAGCTTGCTGGGGGGAAAGTGTAAAAGACTGGGGAAGGCAATGGCAAGGAAAAGGAAAGGTCCCCTGTGCAAGCACCGTCGTCTCCAACCACCCTGTAAAAAGTCTGCCGTGAAAACATTGTGAAAGCAACGTCACCCCAGGGTCGGAGACGACGGTGCTTGCACGGGGGACCTTTCCTTTCAGAGGAGGTAGAGAAAGTACTTTTTCATCCTTTTCATAATACAAGAAGTTAGAACAGATCAAAGGAAGTAATTCTTCACCCCAAGAGTGAGTGACACATGGGCTTCACTGCCGCAGGAAGTAGCGTCAGCTACAAGCATAAACACCTTCAAGGAGGGATTGAATAAACATCTGGAGCAGAGGTCTGTCAGTGGCTATTAGCAACCAAGTCTCTAGATCAGCGGTCCCCAACCTTTCTGGCACCAGAGACCGGTTTTGTGGAAGACAATTTTTCCAGGGATGGAGGTGGGTGGGGAATGATTTCAGGATGATACAATTGTGCACTTTATTTCTATTAGTTTCGTATGGTGGTTAAGTGTGTGGACTCTTATCTGGGAGAGCTGGGTTTGATTCCCCACTCCTCCACTAGCAGCTGCTGGAATGGCCTTGGGTCAGCCAGAGCTCTCGCAGAGCTGTCATTGAAAAAGCAGCTTCTGGGGAGAGCTCTCTCAGCCCCACCTGCCTCACAGGGTGTCTGTTGCGGAGGAGGAAGGTAAAGGAGATTGTGAGCCTCTCTGAGACTCTGAATTTCGGAATCCAATATCATCGTCTTATTACTACATTGTAATATGTAATGAAATAATTATACAACTCACGGCCCATATGCTAACAGGCCGTGGACCGGTACCGGTTCATGACCCAGGGGTTGGGGACCCCTGCTCTAAATGGAACCCTCTGTCTGGGGCAGTGATGCTCTGCATTCTTGGTGCTTGGGGGGGCAACAGTGAGGGGGCTTCTAGTATTCTGGCCCCACTTCTTATTACTTAAAGACTACCGGTGGGGGGAGGGACTCATTACCTCTTTAGGCAGCCTATTTCTCAGCTGAGGGGGGGTGGTGGGGGGTGGGCTCCCTCTGGGAATCCTACCCCCCCAGGGAAAGTGCATGCGCAATACATAGCCTCTCCTCTCCCGGTGTAGTGAACGCCGCGTGGTCACTGTCTGGCTATGCCTGGCAGATGGTCACTGCAATGGCCTCTCCTGCATTACTGCATCCGTAGCAACACCTTCTCGCTGGTCCCCCCCGTTTTCACAGAGTTTGCTACGTCATGGTGCGACCGAATTGTCCGGCGGTATAACCGGATGGGCAGGCTGGGCCCACCAACCTCGTCAGCCTAAGAGAAGGAAAACTCTAACATCAAACCCGGGCAGATAGAGCTCGTTAATGTAACACCTACCACCTGGAGGACTCACTGCCGGCGTCCCGGCTTACTGGGCCATGGCAGATGACCCCCAGGTGAAAGGTGGAGCCAGTACCGCGCACACTGCGCTTCACCTAAAAAATTCCTCTGCGCAGGCCTGAAGGGCATATCCACACACACAACCCACAACGCATCAAGTCCTGCAGCGATAGGCAAGGGGCGAAACGGCAGGTGGAAGGTGCCACTGGAAGCCGCAGTCCCGATCCTGCATGTAGGCGGTTCAGGATATTGGTCGCCTGATGCTAACCCGGAGACGAAAGCATCTTTCGGCAGCACCCTGAACGACCAAGCAGCCTTATCTAGGGACAGCACTGCTTGCTCCACACGGAGAGGGGCCTAGAAAAGGTGGCCTAAACAAAGCTCGTCTCCCCCACCCCAGTTGGCTAGCCGCGGTCAACTTTTCCCTGCAACCGCTGTGGCCGGACCTGCCTGTCCCACATTGGTCTTGTCAGCCACCAGCGAGCCTGCAGCAAACGTGGACTATTGCACCCTTCTTAAATCTTCGTTCGCGAAGCCAAGCCGAGAGAGAGAGAGAGAGAGTCTCAGCTGAACTACTCTTACTGTAAGAATATGCTCTCTAATATCCAGCTGGTACATTTCTGCCTCTGATTTAAATTTAATGCTTGCAAGGCCTCTCTCCTGCAACCCACAGGAACAGCTCCCTGCCCTCTTCTAAGTGACAGCCCTTCAAAGACTTAAAGAGAGCCATCATGTCGCCCCTCAGCTTCCCCTGAACATTTTCAAATCCCTCAGCCTTTCTTCCTAGGGCTCTCGTCGCTCTCCTCTGCACCCGCTCCTTTCTGTCCACATCCTTCTTGAAGCGAGGCCTTCAGAACTGCACACAAGACTCCAGGTGCGGCCTGGCCAATGCAGTGTACAGCAGGACTAGGACATCTTGCGATTCAGATGCCATGCCTCTGTTGATGCACCCCATGATCGTATTAGCCTTTTTTGCCGCAGCATCACAGTGACTGCTCAGGCCCTGGTTTGGTGTCTGCCCTTTGCTGCACCCCTTTGATTCTTCTTCCCTCTCTTCCTTTTCAGGCTCTTCTTCACATTTCCTCCATAATCTCTACATGGTGTTTTCTGAGCCTGGCCAGGAACTGCCCCAGTTCATGGCCATGGGCTACGTGGATGGCCAGCTCTACATTAAGTATGGCAAAGTCATCGGTCAAGCCCTGCCTCAAGTCCCCTGGATGGGGGAGATTCAGAAGGCGGACCCCCTCTACTGGGATGGCCAAGCCCAGATTGCTCGGAACACGGAGCCAGTGTTCAAAGTGAACCTGGAGGGGGTGCGGAGTCACTACAACCACAGCCTTGGGGGTGAGTAGAGGGGTGGGGAGCACAGATTCTCCCATGGAAGTGCTCAATAATACTCAATAACATCATGGTAAACAGCGCCCCATGGCACAGAGTGGTAAAGCTGCAGTACTGCTCACGATCTGAGTTCAATCCCGGCAGAAGCTGGTTCAGGTAGCCGGCTTAAGGTTGACTCAGCCTTCCATCCTTCCGAAGTTGGTAAAATGAGTACCCAGCTTGCTGGGGGAAAAGTGTAGACGACTGGGGAAGGCAATGGCAAACCACCCCGTAAAAAATCTGCCGTGAAAACGTTGTGAAAGCAACGTCACCCCAGAGTCGAAACCGACTGGTGCTTTCACAGGGGATTACCTTTATCTTTATAGCAGCCCCATGGTGCAGAGTGGTAAAGCTGCAGTACTGCAGTCCTAAGCTCTGCTCACAACCTGTGTTCAATCCCGGCGGAAGCTGGTTCAGGTAGCCGGCTTAAGGTCGACTCAGCCTTCCATCCTTCCGAGGTCAGTAAAAGGAGTCCCCAGCTTGCTGGGGGGAAAGTGTAAAAGACTGGGGAAGGCAATGGCAAACCACCCCATAAAAAGTCTGCCGTGAAAACGTTGTGAAAGCAACGTCACCCCAGAGTCGGAAACGACCGGTGCTTGCACAGGGGACCTTTCTTTTACCTTTCTTCCTTTTTAACAGCGCTAATCAAGAATGAATAATAATGCCATCTAGGGATTAAAACTGTATACCTTTGAGATGTTTTCATAATTGACAGTGATTTTATTGCAACAATTTAATTTTATGTTGTTTTAATTGTTGTTAGTCGCCCTGAGCCTGCCAGGGAATGGCGGGATGTAAATATAATAAAATAAAAATAAATAAATAATAGAGAGTTGGAGGGCACAGATCCCACCCACCCATTTCCTCCCTTCCAGATGCAGAAGGCGAAGGGCTGCTATTGGGAAAGAGAGGGTCCTTCTAGCCATGAATCTCCTTGTTGAATCCCGTGTTGAGGGAATGGGGACAGGGCTGCCACAAGTAGGAGAGAAGGCCAGTATGGTCATTCTGAAGAGCCCCATGGCACAGAGTGGTAAAGCTGCAGTACTGCAGTCCTAAGCTCTGCTGACGACCTGAGTTCGATCCCGGCGGAAGCTGGTTTCAGGTAGCCGGCCCAAGGTTGACTCAGCCTTCCATCCTTCCGAGGTCGGTGAAATGAGTCCCCAGCTTGCTGGGGGGAAAGTGTAGATGACTCGGGAAGGCAAGGGCAAACCACCCCGTGTCTGCCATGTAAATGTCGTGATGCAACGTCACCCCAGAGTCGAAAACGACTGGTGCTTGTACAGGGGACTACCTTTATCTTTAAGCCACTGTGTGTCTCTGATTCAGAGAAAATGGCGGGGTATAAATCTGCAGTCATCTTCTTCTTCTTTTGGGTATCTGACAAAGGGAGTTTTGACTTTCAAAAGCTTATATTCTCAAAATGTTCTTGGTTTCTTAGGTGTGATGGGACTCTAATCTAATCCACTGTCTCTCTTAGGGTTCCATATCCTACAGGGGATAGTGAGCTGTGAACTCAACCAGGATGGGAAGCTCATTGGAGGGCGTTACCAGTATGCCTACGACGGGAGGGACTTCCTGTCCTTCGACAAGGAGACCCTCACCTGGACGGCTTCTGAGCCTCAGGCTGAGATTTCCAAGAGGAAGCTGGATCCGCTCCTGGCCACTTCCCAATACCTGAAATCCTACCTGGAGGAGGAATGCGTTGACTGGCTGCGAAAGCACCTGAAATATGGGAAGGAGAGTTTGCTGAGGACAGGTGAGGAGAGGCAGAAAAGCAGACTGCAAGAATCTTCTTGGCATGGTGTCACTAGGGCTGAGAGGGGGAGGTATTTGTGAATTTCCTGCATTGTGCAGGGGGTTGGACTAGATGACCCTGGAGATCCCTTCCAACTCGGTGATTCGATGAATGTTCTTCAGTTTGGAGCCAGTTTGGGGTGGTGGTGAAGTGTGCAGACTCTTATCTGGGAGAACCGGGTTTGATTCCCCACTCCTCCACCTGCAGCTTCTGGAATGGCCTTGGGTCAGCCATAGCTCTAGCAGAGGTTATCCTTGAAAGGGCAGCTGCTGTGAGAGCCCTCTCAGCCCCACCCTGATCACAGGGTGTCTGTTGTGGGGGAGGAAGGGAAAGGAGATTGTAGGCCGCTCTGAGCCTCTGTCCTTGAAAGGACAGCTGCTGTGAGAGCCCTCTCCAGCCCCACCCACTTCACAGGGTGTCTGTTGTGGGGGAGGAAGGGAAAGGAGATTGTAGGCCGCTCTGAGCCTCTGTCCTTGAAAGGGCAGCTTCTGGGAGAGCCCTCTCCAGCCCCACCCACTTCACAGGGTGTCTGTTGTGGGGGAGGAAGGGAAAGGAGATTGTAGGCCGCTCTGAGCCTCTGTCCTTGAAAGGGCAGCTTCTGGAAGAGTTCTCTCAGCCCCACCCACCTCACAGGGTGTCTGTTGTGGGGGAGGAAGGGAAAGGAGATTGTAGGCCGCTCTGAGCCTCTGTCCTTGAAAGGGCAGCTGCTGTGAGAGCCCTCTCAGCCCCACCCACCTCACAGGGTGTCTGTTGTGGGGGAGGAAGCGAAAGGAGATTGTAGGCCGCTCTGAGCCTCTGTCCTTGAAAGGGAAGCTGCTGTGAGAGCCCTCTCCAGCCCCACCCACCTCACAGAGTGTCTGTTGTGGGGGAGGAAGGGAAAGGAGATTGTAGGCCGCTCTGAGCCTCTGTCCTTGAAAGGGCAGCTTCTGGGAGAGCCCTCTCCAGCCCCACCCACTTCACAGGGTGTCTGTTGTGGGGGAGGAAGGGAAAGGAGATTGTAGGCCGCTCTGAGCCTCTGTCCTTGAAAGGGCAGCTTCTGGAAGAGTTCTCTCAGCCCCACCTACCTCACAGGGTGTCTGTTGTGGGGAAGAAGATAAAGGAGTCTCTGATTGTAAGATGCTCTGAGTCTCTGATTCAGAGAGGGGCCGGATATAAATCTGTAGTCTTCTTCTTTCTTCTTCTCCAGTATCCCTATCTCAGAAAGGACATTGCAGAGCTGGGAAACCAAGAAGATCGGGGATTGGAGCACCTTCCCTTGGAGGAAAGACTGAAGAGTCTGGGGCTTTGCAGTTGAGAGAAGCAGGAGTAGAATTCTAGCAGGAGCTCCTTTGCATATTAGGCCACGCCCACCTGATGTAACCAATCCTCCACGAGCTTACAAGGCTCTTTTTTGTATGCTCTTGGAGGATTGGCTACATCAGGGGTGTGTGGCCTAATATGCAAAGGAGCTCCTGCTAGAATTCCACCCCTGGAGAGAAGAGATGACTAAGGGGAGGCATGATAGAGGCTTATAAAATTGTGCACGGGGTGGACCAAGAGCACTTTTTTCTCCCAAAAGACCAGAATTTGAGGGCATCCGATGAAGCTGATGGGCAGTAGGTTCAGGACAAATAAAAGGAAATACTACTTGACACAGAGAGTGATTTGAAGGTGGAATTCACTGCCAGAAGATGTTGATGGTCTCAGGAATGAACAGCTTTAAAGGGGGATTAGATAGATTCATGAAGGAGAAGTCTCTCAAAAGCTGCTAGCTGTTATTTTTAATGGCTGCTAGCTATAGTGGCTGAGGGAAACCCCCACATTCAGAGGCACTAAAAGCCTCTGGATGCCAGAGCCAGGAGACAACATTCGGGGAAAGACTTTATGCCCTATTGTTGGCCCTCACTCAGTGGTAGGCCACTGTGTGAGACAAGAAGCTGGACTAGATGGACTATTGGTTTGATCCAACAGGGCTTTTCTGATGTTCTTATGAAGGCCTCAGCTTCTTTGCCCTGTTGTTGGCCCTCCAGAGGAACTGGTTGGCCACTGTGTGAGATGGGAGGCTGGACTAGATGGACCCTCCCTGGTCTGATCCAGCAGGGCTCTTCTGATGTTCTTATGAAGGCCTCGGCCTCTATGCCCTGTTGCTGGCCCTCCAGAGGAACTGGTTGGCCACTGTGTGAGACAGGAGGCTGGATTAGATGGACCCTTGCTGGTCTGATCGCTCAGGGCTCTTCTGATGTTCTTCTCAGGGGAAGGCCTCTGCCTCTCTGCCCTGTTGCCGGCCCTCCAGAGCAACTGGTTGGCCACTCTTTGAGACAGGAAGCTGGTCTACATGAACCTTCACTGATCTGATACCTCAGAGCTTTTCTTATGTTCCTCTGGCAGCAATTCCATTTGCGGAAGAGGGGGCACTGCTTTCCACCCCTCTCTCTCTCCCTCCCTCCCCTTCTTCGCCATTTGCTGATCCCTAAAAACAAAATGGGGGGGGGCTACAGCTGGAGGAGAAAGGGGCAATCCGTCTCTGTAAAGTCTTGTATTAATTCAAGCCATTGCAGCCACACGGGCTAATGCTTCCGTTTCCGCAGAGTCTCCGGTGGCAAGAGTGACGCTCAGGGCCGTCCACGATGGCTGGGAGACCCTCTTCTGCCAAGCCTATGGCTTCTACCCCAAGGAGATCGACATCGTCTGGGAGAGGGATGGGGAAGCCTGGCACCAGGACACGTTCACCAGGGGGCTTGCCCCCAACTCGGATGGGACCTACTACACCACACTCAGCATCAGCATTGACCGCAAGGAGAGGGGCCGCTTCCGGTGCCATGTGGAACATGACGGTCTGCCAGAGCCTCTGTACCTGGCCTGGGAGGAGCCAGGTGAGACAGCGCGGGAGGGGGGGCTCCCTTAGGGGTATAGAGGGCTAGCAGAGTCTGGGGTGTTGCTGAGCTTTTTTTGAGCAGGAAAGCAGTTTCGGCTGGCTTGGAGTCAGGGGGTGAGGCCTTACATGCAAATAAGTTTCTGTTGAAACAATGGTGACATCAAGGGGTGTGCCCTAATATGCAAATGAGTTCCTGCTGGGCTTTTTCTACCAAAAAAAGCCTTGTGTAAAACAATGGTGGTATCAGGGGGTGTGCCCTAATATGCAAAAGAGTTTCTGTTGGGCTTTTTCTACAAAAAAGCCCTGTGTGAAACAATGGTGGCATCAGGGGGTGTGGCCTAATATGCCAATGAGTTCCTGCTGCGCCTTTTCTACAAAAAAAATAGCCCTGGGGATGTGAAGGAGGAGGGTCTCTGAGTAAAGAGAGAACACATCCCTTAGCTGGGTCACGATTCACAGCTGCACGACCCAGTAGGAACCTGCTTTAGGTACTAAGCAGATGATCACACTGGAAACCAAAGCATGAGAAGGAACAACATGGCCACTAGCAAGCTGCCTTGAGCCATGAGGAGAGGTGGGATAGAAACATTTCAGTAAAGAAGAATAAGAATAGTTTTTATAGCCAACTTTTCTCTGCCGTAAGGAGTCTCAAAGCGGCTTACCAGGGCTATTTTGATAGAAAAAACCCTGCAGGAACTCATTTGCATATTAAGCCACACCCCCTGACATCACCATTGTTTCGCACAAGGCTTTTTTTGTAGAAAAAGCCCAGCAGGAATTATTGTGCATATTAGGCCACACCCCCTGATGCCAAGCCAGCTGGAACTGCGTTCCTGTGCATTCCTGCTTTTAAAAAAATGGCCCTGCAGCTTACAATTGCCTTCCCTTCCTCTTCCCACAACAGGCCCCTTCCGAGGTAGGAGGATGGGGCTGAGAGAGCTCGGAGAGAACTGACTGACCCAAGGTCACCCAGCAGAGCCAGTTTGGTGTAGTGGTTAAGTGAGCAGACTCTTATCTGGGAGAACCGGGTTTGATTCCCCACTCCTCCACTTGCACCTGCTGGAATGGCCTTGGGTCAGCCATAGCTCTGGCAGAAGTTGTCCTTGAAAGGGCAGTTGCTGCGAGAGCCCTCTCAGCCCCACCCACCTCACAGGGTGTCTGTTGTGGGGGAGGAAGGGAAAGGAGATTGTAGGCCGCTCTGAGCCTCTGTCCTTGAAAGGGCAGCTGCTGTGAGAGCCCTCTCAGCCCCACCCACCTCACAGGATGTCTGTTGTGGGGGAGGAAGGGAAAGGAGATTGTAGGCCGCTCTGAGCCTCTGTCCTTGAAAGGGCAGCTGCTGTGAGAGCCCTCTCAGCCCCACCCACCTCACAGGGTGTCTGTTGTGGGGGAGGAAGGGAAAGGAGATTGTAGGCCGCTCTGAGCCTCTGTCCTTGAAAGGGCAGCTGCTGTGAGAGCCCTCTCAGCCCCACCCACCTCACAGGGTGTCTGTTGTGGGGGAGGAAGGGAAAGGAGATTGTAGGCCGCTCTGAGCCTCTGTCCTTGAAAGGGCAGCTGCTGTGAGAGCCCTCTCAGCCCCACCCACCTCACAGGGTGTCTGTTGTGGGGGAGGAAGGGAAAGGAGATTGTAGGCCGCTCTGAGCCTCTGTCTTTGAAAGGGAAGCTGCTGTGAGAGCCCTCTCAGCCCCACCCACCTCACAGGATGTCTGTTGTGGGGGAGGAAGGGAAAGGAGATTGTAGGCCGCTCTGAGCCTCTGTCCTTGAAAGGGCAGCTGCTGGGAGAGCCCTCTCAGCCCCACCCACCTCACAGGGTGTCTGTTGTGGGGGAGGGAGGGAAAGGAGATTGTAGGCCGCTCTGAGCCTCTGTCTTTGAAAGGGAAGCTGCTGTGAGAGCCCTCTCAGCCCCACCCACCTCACAGGGTGTCTGTTGTGGGGGAGGAAGGGAAAGAAGATTGTGAGCCGCTCTGAGACCCTTCAGAGTGGAGGTCGGGATATAAATCCAATATCTTCATCTTCTTCATGTGGAGGAGGAGTGGGGAATCAGACCTGGTTCTTCTAGATTACAGTCCGCCGCTCCTAGCCACTGCACCATGCTCTGTGTTTGCATAGGTTGACGGCCAAGCTAGATATTATGGTGCCCACAGGTCCAACCTGTGGACTCCAACACCATTTTGAAGATGAACTTGGTTGTTCGTGGTGCCCTGGAATCATTCTCTCTTGTTCCCTCACCCCTGGGGCACCTTTTGAAATAATGAAACCGCCATTTTAAGTCTGACCTGTGGAGGCTGTTAACATGTGGGTTGGCTCCTACTGAGGTCAGTAAACACTCTGGGAGGGAGAGGGAGTCAATACAAAAACGGACTTCTGTAGTCTTGGGAGAAAGGAGAGAGCCAGTTTGGTGTGGTGGTTAAGTGCGGGGACTCTATCTGAGAGAACCGGGTGTGATTCCCCACTCCTCCACTTGCAGCTGCTGGGATGGCCTTGGGGCAGCCACAGCTCTGGCAGAGGTAGTCCTTGAAAGGGCAGCTGCTGTGAGAGCCCTCTCCAGCCCCATCCACCTCACAGGGTGTCTGTTGTGGGGGAGGAAGGTAAAGGAGATTGTGAGCCACTCGGAGACTCTGTCCTTGAAAGGGCAGCTGCTGTGAGAGCCCTCTTCAGCCCCACCCACCTCACAGGGTGTCTGTTGTGGGGGAAGAAGGGAAAGGAGATTGTAGGCCGTTCTGAGACTCTGTCCTTGAAAGGGCAGCTGCTGTGAGAGCCCTCGCCAGCCCCACCCACCTCACAGGGTGTCTGTTGTGGGGGAGGAAGGGAAAGGAGATTGTGATCCGCTCTGAGACTCTGTCCTTGAAAGGGCAGCTGCTGTGAGAGCCCTCTCAGCCCCACTCACCTCACAGGGTGTCTGTTGTGGGGGGAGAAGATATAGGAGATTGTGAGCCCCTCTGAGATTTAGAGCGAAGGGCGGGGTATAAATCCAGTGTCGTCGTCATCGTCTCTCAGTGGAAGAACTCTTTTCTTGCATGCAGAAATACTCACTCTCCCATTTCCAGCCAAAGGATCTCGGGGGCCTGGGAAAAGTTTTTTCAGAGGGCTCTTGTCAGGTTGAATAATTAAGTTATTTTCCCATTGCAGCCTCAGTTTCCAGCATGGGTCTGATTGTGGGCATCCTTTTTGGTGTCCTAGTTGCTCTTTTACTGGGAACTGGAGTCCTCTTCTACGTCAGTAAGTCAACAGGGATGGGCTTGACTGGGAAGACTGCGGGCGTTCCTCTGTGATTGTGGGGTTGTCGCAGGGCCCCTGGCAGTGGCAGGTGGTACTCCCAGATACGGTGGGCACCCGCAACCCCTCCCCACGGAATGGCATTCAGAACTGGCGCCAGGGCTGTGGCTCGGGAGCCACGTGTGGCTCTTTCACCCATATTGTGTGGCTCTCAAAGTCCCCACTGCCCCATTGGGTGATTAGAGATGGCATTTCTCTCTTTAAATTACTCCTTCAAGCCAAGCCAGACAGCAACTTGGAGAATGCATTTAAAGTTAAAGTTGCTTTCTTTCCACGTCTCCCTCCCTCTCTCCTTTCCTTTCCTTTCCTTTCCTTTCCTCTCCTTTCCTTTCCTTTCCTCTCCTTTCCTCTCCTTTCCTCTCCTTTCCTCTCCTTTCCTCTCCTTTCCTTTCCTTTCCTTTCCTTTCCTTTCCTTTCCTTTCCTTTCCTTTCCTCTCCTTTCCTCTCCTTTCCTTTCCTTTCCTTTCCTTTCCTTTCCTTTCCTTTCCTTTCCTTTCCTTTCCTTTCCTCCCCCTTCCCCCTTTCCCCCTGTCCCGCTTCCCCCTTTCCCGCTTCCCCCCTTTTCCCTTCTCCCCTTTTCCCTTCTCCCTTCCCCCCTTCCTCCCTTTTCCCTTCTCCCTTCCCCCCTTTCCCCCTTCTCCCTTTCAACATCTGATGTTCATGTCTTGTGGTTCTCAAACACCTGATGTTTATTCTATGTGGCTCTCATGTCAGGCAGGTTTGGCTACCCCGGGCCTAGAACCTCCCTCACCGGGGCAAGAGGTTTGGTCCTGTTTGGCGCTCCAGGGGCAGCCAGAAGGGAAGGGAGGGGAACAGATAAGCCCAGGCCAGGTTCTCATGTGGCTTCCGGGCCACAGTTTGGCCACCCCTGTTCTAGTCCCATATCTCCCTGCTCTGATGTTTGCGGTAGGGTATCTCTCTTCCCACTCACTTTGACCAAGAGTTGCCTAGAGGAGTTTTTGGAAGTTAGTTAAAAGGGGACTGGAGGGGTATCTGCCAGAGGTGGGCATGGAGGTTGGGAACCCAAGAGGCCGGCTTCACTGCAAAGGGGTGTGGATGGATGGCCTCTGGGTATCCCTCCTGGGTCTGACGTTTGGGTTCTTTCTCTGCAGAAAAATGGCAGCAAGGGGATGGCTGCGCTACAACACCAGGTCTATGATGCCTGTTCCTCTTTGGATGCTACTTCAACAGTTGGATGCTGCTTCAGAAGCAGCTGAGAGACACCCAAGTTCCTTCTGAACAGTTGAAAAGGTCTGCGAATTGCAGTGCTTAAGAACATCGGAAGAGCCCTGCTGATCTGACCAATAGCCTGTCTAGTCCAGCATCCTGTCTCACACGGTGGCCAACCAGTTCCTCTGGAGGGCCAAGAACAGGGCATAGAGGCCGAGGCCTTCATAAGGGCATCAGAGGAGCCCTTCTGGATCAGACCAGTGCGGGTCCATCTAGTCCAGCATCATCCTGCCTCACACAGTGGCCAACCAGTTCCTCTGGACAGCCAGCAAAAGGGTATAGAGGCCGAGGCCTTCATAAGGGCATCAGAGGAGCCCTTCTCCATCAGACCAGTGCGGGTCCATCTAGTCCAGCATCATCCTCACACAGTGGCCAACCAGTTCCTCTGGACAGCCAGCAAAAGGGTATAGAGGCCGAGGCCTTCATAAGGACATCAGAAGAGCCCTTCTCGATCAGACCAGTGAGGGTCCCTCTAGTCCAGCATCATCCTGCCTCACACAGTGGCCAACCAGTTCCTCTGGAGGGCCAACAACAGGGCAGAGAGGCCGAGGCCTTCATAAGGACATCAGAAGAGCCCTTCTGGATCAGACCAGTGAGGGTCCATCTAGTCCAGCCTCCTGACTCACACAGTGGCCAACCAGCTCCTCTTGAGGGCCAACAACAGGACACAGAGGCCTGGAACAGTGCGAACTGTGACCTGAGATTCACTCAAAAACAACCACTTAGTACTGGCTTACAGATCTGTTAGGAGCCTGAAGAAGAGGTTGTCTTTTTGCAAGTCAGCTTGGTGCAGTGGAGAAGGAGGAGGAGGAGGAAGAGTTTTGGATTTGTACCCCACGCTTCACTTGGAATCTCAGAGCAGTTTTACAGTCTCCTTCCCTTCCTCTTTCCACAATAGGAACCCTGTGAAGCAGGTGGGGCTGAGAGAGCTCTCACAGCAGCTGCCCTTTCAAGGACAACCTCTGCCAGAGCTATGGTTGACCCAAGGCCATTCCAGCAGCTGCATGTGGAGGAGTGGGGAATCAAACCCCATTCTCCCAGATTAGAGTCCGCACACTTCACCATTACATCAATCGACACCTAATGTGGAGAACCAGGCTTGAGTATCAGAAATTATTGCACAAAAATGTGTTGCGTAATGTGTACTTATAATAAATGGATTACAACTGGTGAGTTTTCACAGGGAATTTTTCTTTTTTTGTTGAATCCATGTGTGGCAAAACAAAAAAGACCACAAATATAAGTTTGTCTTCTCCATTAGCTTATGCCTCTGTCCCCAGGGGGACAGGTTTCCCTACATTTTCCCTGCCCCAAACGCCCCCTCCCCAGTCCCCCCAAAAAACAATTACCACATGGGCTGTTCCAGCATTTTAAAAACCCATCAATTTTATATTAATATATTAGTACAGCCCAAAACTGACACACCTGGGGCAGGAGAAACATCTGGAATTGGGGTGAGGCCTGGGGAATTTGAAATGGCAGCCATCCCACCTCAGTTCCAAAATTCAATTAGTACAAGGACCCGGGTTCAAATCCCGGATGAGCCCCCAGCCAGCCAGCAAGCAACTTATAACAGACTAAACAACAGGTGGTGGTTATAGTCAATACATATCATGAAATACTTTCAGAACATTACAATCCAATTAACCTATTTGTGCGAGTACTTGACAGTGGGTTGGCCACTGCGTATCCCACTACCCGGCCAGGAGGCCACTGCTAACGAAATTTCTCAGTTCTTTCTTGTTTAGTTTAAACAAAACCTTTATTAATAAAAACAAAGCAAAAACATAGATCGTTAAAACAAATCAAGCTGGAATATACAGGATTTTTAGGTAAAATATTTTCCTTAGTGATATAAGTGATTACAGGAAACCAAGGTACCACCACCTTCCCCCCCCCCCCACAAATTTCCCAGTTCCCCACCCCTCCCTTTCCAAGTCTTATCTGGGAGAGAAAAAACTCACTTCAAGGCTTAGGATGCTGGGAAATGAGGCAGTTTTGTTTAAACATGAATGCAATCTGATAAGGTCATTAGAATTCACCAACAAGCGAAGACTCTCAACAGAAAGCAAGTTCAACAAAGCTGGAGTCAAGTGGCACCTTTAAGACCAACCAATTTTTATTTAGAACGTAAGCTTTCGTGTGCTCTTAAGCACACTTCATTAGACAAGGAATCCGGCGCAGTGAGCAAAGCCATACATTAGTAGAGCCCAAAACTGACACACCTGGGGCAGGAGAAACATCTGGAATTGGGGTGAGGCCAGGGGAATACCATATATAGCTGGTAGGCAGTGGCTCAGAATGCAACATGGTACAGATTTAAGAACCAATGACAGTGAAGTGAAATTATCTGGTAGGCAGCGGTTTAGAATGTAAAATGGTACAATGACAGAATAGTACAATTAACAAATAGAGCAAACCTTTTTCTGAGTAGCATGAGCATGCAAAAGCAACAAGACATGATAATGGGAGATGGTTTCAATATATGTAATGGGATAAGCAACCAAAGTCCCTGTTTGAGTGTGCTAAAAGAGAAGTACATTGGATAGTGTTGTTCTTGTTCCTCCTTTATAGAAAAATAGCTAACACAGAGGAAAGCCCCCAACAACTTCTCAGAATCTTGCAGAGTTCACATCCGCCCCCTGCTTCCAGAACACTTTAAATTCCTAGGAAGGGCAGAAGGGAAAACCAACCTTCCGCATTTTCTCTACAAGTCAAGTCAAGTTTAATACAGTCAGAGACCCATCCAAAAAAAGACAGCAAAATAAGTAACAAGTGGCATTAAAAAAAACACCCCAAGGTATACAATTCAGCTTGGGCACAGTATAAAATATTATACATTTCAATTTCTAATTATAAAACCAAGTCAATTGAAATATTTCATAGACATTTAAATATTTTTTATCAATTAGTGATGGGATGGGGTGGGAAGAGAGAAGCAGGAAGGGAAGGCACTGAGAAGGCAAGGGAAAGGAAAAGTCAGGTAGAGAAGGGAAGGGTGTATCGGAGAGGTGGGGGAAAGCAAAGGCTGCCAGGGGGAGAAATGGGGGGCAGGATAAAGTGGTTGAAAGGAGGGAGCAGGAGGGATGAAAGGACCACTAGAGAAACACGGGGAAGGAGGGGCATTCTCAACAGAGATACCGGAGTCAGAACACTGGCCATGATTTCATGTTCATAGCTACGCTATGTTTCACTACTGTTTTGATCTCTGGTCAGTATTGGATTATTTTGTACATGGCAAATCTTATTGCATTGTCTAATATATGTTCCATCCACTACCACAGAGGTCTGAGACATCCCAGGATCAAAGTTCTACTTTCCACTGGAATTCTAAGGAAGAAGAAGAAGACTGCAGATTTATACCCCGCCCTTCTTTCTGAATCAGAGACTCAGAGCGGCTTACAGTCTCCTATATCTTCTCCCCCCGCAACAGACACCCTGTGAGGTGGGTGGGGCTGAGAGAGCTCTCCCAGCAGCTGCCCTTTCAAGGACAACTCCTGCGAGAGCTATGGCTAACCCAAGGCCATTCCAGCAGCTGTAAGTGGAAGAGTGGAGAATTAAATCCGGTTCTCCCAGATAAGAGTCCGCACACTTAACCACTACACCAAACAAAGGCTCACACAGCCTCCACAGCAGACTGGATTCCCTGTTACCAGGTCTGACCAGCTTAACTTTGGGTGGGCGGGAGCGTGGTGAGGTCTATGTACAGTTTTCAGTAAAGCTTTATTTCTTTTAAAGGATCTTTGCCTGGGAATCTTTCACCACTGGTTATTAGCCCACCAGCTTTTCCCACACTCCAGGCATTTATATGGTTTTGTCAGTTCAGGGATCGTCTTCAATAACCAGGCCTCTCTGAATTGCAGTTGAGGTTTACTATTTATAGACACTTGCAGTGAATTCTTTGATGGGAAATGAGGTTTCCACTGTGACTGAAGCTTTTTCCACACTCCAGGCATTTATATGGTTTCTCCCCCATGTGACTTTTTTGATGGAAAGTAAAAGTGGAATTGTGAATGAAGCTTTTCCCACACTCCAGACACTTGAGCCCCTATGGGGAATGGGTGGAACATAAACAAACAGATAATAATAATGATAATTTTAAAAAGTAGCATGACTCTCTGTCAGATCTGGTTGCAGTCAGGTGGGCCAGATCTTTATACCCCCGCCAGGTCTGCTAGGAGCCCGCCAAAGCAAAGCCCAGACAAAGCGTTCCAACAGCATCCCCACTCGGTGTCTATGTGCCAGGTGCAAAACAGTCTCTGCAAAGCAACAATGAGATGACCGTAAAGGCCAGACACAGGGTGGAATGCTTACAATGGGCATTGCAGACAGAGGCAAGCACGCAAAGCGAAAGTAACCCAAGCATTCCCCAAACACAGGTCAATGTGAACAACAACAGTAGAGAACAGTAAAAATGGCATTTATGGCAGGGACCTTGACAGGTTTCTCCTCAATGTGAATTTTCTGATGGACATTAAGTTATGAACTGTGATTGAAGCTGTTTCCACACTCCAGGTGTTTCTATGGTTTCTCCCCCATGTGAATTCTTTGGTGGAAAGTAAGATGCACACTGAGTGAACCTTTTACCGCACTGCAGGCATTCATATGGTGGAAAGTAAGGTGCACACTGAGTGAATTCTTTGATAGGAAATAAGGTTTCCACTGTCACTGAAGCTTTTCCCACACTCCAGGCATTTATATGGTTTCTCCCCCATGTGGCTTTTTCAATGGGAAGGAAAACTGGAATTGTGAATGAAACTTTTCCCACACTCCAGGCATTTATATTTCTTCTCCTCTGTGTGTGTGAATTCTTTGGTGGGAAGTAAGAGTAGAACTCTGACGGAACTTTTTCCCACACTGCAGGCATTCATATGGTTTTTCCCCTTTGTGAATTCTTTGATGGGAAAGAAGGCTTCCACTGTGACTGAAGCTTTTCCCACACTCCAGGCATTTATATGGTTAGAGAAGAGAAGCCATGTTGGATCAGGCCAATGGCCCATCCAGTCCAACACTCTGTGTCACACAGTGGCCCAAAAAATTTATATATATATACACACCCACTGTGGCTAATAGCCACTGATGGACCTCTGCTCCATATTTCCATATAACCCCCTCTTGAAGGTGGCTATGCTTGTAGCCGCCACCACCTCCTGTGGCAGCGAATTCCACATGTTAATCACCCTTTGGGTGAAGAAGTACTTCCTTTTATCTGTTTTAACCTGTCTGCTCAGCAATTTCATCGAGTTCTTGTATTGTGAGAAAGGGAGAAAAGTACTTCTTTCTCTACTTTCTCCATCCCATGCATTATCTTGTAAACCTCTATCATGTCATCCCGCAGTCGATGTTTCTCCAAGCTAAAGAGCCCCAAGCATTTCAACCTTGCTTCATAGGGAAAGTGTTCCAGCCCTTTAATCATTCTAGTTGCCCTTTTCTGGACTTTCTCCAATGCTATAATATCCTTTTTGAGGTGCGGCGACCAGAATTGCACACAGTATTCCAAATGAGACCGCACCGTCGATTTATACAGGGGCATTATGATACTGGCTGATTTGTTTTCAATTCCCTTCCTAATAATTCCCAGCATGGCGTTGGCCTTTTTTATTACAAACGCACACTGTCTTGACATTTTCAGTGAGTTATCTACCATGACTCCAAGATCTCTTTCTTGGTCAGTCTCTGCCAGTTCACACCCCATCAACTTGTATTTGTAACTGGGATTCTTGGCCCTAATGTGCATTACTATGCACGTGGCCACATTGAACCGCATCTGCCACGTTGACGCCCACTCACCCAGCCTCAACAGATCCCTTTGGAGTTCCTCACAATCCTCTCTGGTTCTCACAACCCTGAACAATTTAATGTCATCCGCAAACTTGGCCACTTCACTGCTTACTCCCAACTCCAAATCATTTATGAAGAAGTTAAAGAGCATGGGACCCAATACTGAGCCCTGCGGCACCCCACTGCTTACCATCCTCCACTGCGAAGAGGTCTGGTTTCTCTCTTGTGTAAATTTTCTGATGATGACTGAGGTGTGAATTGTGACTGAAGCTTTTCTCACATTCTAGGCATTTGTATGGTTTCTCCCGTGTGAATTCTTTGATGAGAAGTAAGACTGGAACTCTGTCTGAAGCTTTTCCCACACTCCAGACATTTATATGGTTTCTCTCCTTTGTGTATGGGCCATTGGGTGGGCCATTGGCCTGGATGGGCCATTGGCCTGATCCAACATGGCTTCTCTTATGTTCTTATGCATCCTTTGATGGGAACTAAGACTGAAAATCCGACTGAAGCTTTCCCCACATTCCAGGAATCTATATGGTTTCTCCCCTGTGTAAATTTTCTGATGGGCATAAAGGTGTGAACTGTGTGAAAAGCTTTTCCTACACTCCAGGCATTTATATGTCTTCTCCCCTGTGTGAATTTTCTGATGAGCATGAAGCTGTGAATTCTGGCTGAAGCTTTTCCCACAGTCCAGGCATTTGAATGGTTTCTCCCCTGTGTGCATCCTTTGGTGAGAAGTAAGATATGCGTTTTCTCTGAAGCTTTTCCCACATACTAGGCATTTATAGGGTTTCTTCCCTGTGTGAATTTTCTGATGAGCACAAAGCTACAAATTCTGGCTGAAGCTTTTTCCACACCCCAGGCATTTGTATGGTTTCTCCCCTTTGTGAATTCTTTGATGGGAAGTAAGAATGGACCTATGAGTGAAACTATTCCCACAGTCCTGGGACTGCTAGAGCGTCTGAGAAAACCAGTTTCCCCGGAAGCTCCTAGAGCAGCCAGCACGCAATGTCGCCAGTGCGATAATGTCACTTGTGAGGGATGTCATCATGCCGTACGCACTGCGCGTGGCCAAAAACAGTCCACTGCTGGAGCCCACAGGGAACTTGGCAACCCTAGGCCACACCCCCTGATGTAGTCAATCCTCCAGGCTTACAGTAGGCCCTGTACGAAGAGCCCTGGAAGCCAGTGGTCCCCAACCTTTTTGGCACCAGGGACCGGTTTTGTGGAAGACAATTTTTCCATGGATCAGGGGGCGGGGGCAATGGTTTTGGGATGATACAATTGTGCACTTTATTTTGGTGTAGTGGTTAAGTGTGCGGACGCTTATCTGGGAGAACCGGGTTTGATTCCCCACTCCTCCACTTGCAGCTGCTGGAATGGCCTTGGGTTAGCCATAGCTCTGGCAGAGGTTGTCCTTGAAAGGGCAGCTGCTGGGAGCCCCACCCACCTCACAGGGTGTCTGTTGTGGGGGAGGAAGATAAAGGAGATTGTGAGCCACTCTGAGATTTTGAGTGGAGGGCAGGATATAAATCCAATATCATCATCTTCTTCTTCTTCTCTTCTTTCTTTTTTCTTCTTCTTTCTTCTTCTTCTCTTCTTCTTTCTCCTTTCTTCTTCTTCTTTTCTCCTTTCTTTTTCTCCTTTCTTCTTCTTCTTCTTCTTCTTCTTCTTCTTATTACATTGTAATATATAATGAAATAATTATACAACTCACGGCCTGGTTGCTAACAGGCCATGGACCAATATCAGTCCATGGACAGAGGGTTGGGGACCCCTGCTGTAAGCTCTTGGAGGATTGGCTACATCAGGGGTGCCCAGGGTTTTGTGTGTGTGTGTGTGTTTTTTAACAGGAATGCACAGGAACGCAGTTCCGGCTGGCTGGGCCTCAGAGGGTGTGGCCTAATATGCAAATGAGCTTCTGCTGGACTTTTCCTACAAAAATGCCCTGTGCTAAACAATGGTGATGTCAGGGGATGTGGCCTAATATGAAAATGAGTTCCTGCTGGGCTTTTTCTACAAAAAGGGCCCTGGGGGTGCCTAACAGGCAAAGGAGTTCCTGCTACATAAAAAGCCCTGACCAATACTTTCTCTAAGCTGTGGAGTATTGTGAGCAAAAATTCTACTTTGCGAACGACCGGCATTAAAGTTGAGAGTTACTGCATCCATCCAAGACGTCAGGGAGGATCATCCCGCCAGACCAATGAGGACTGATGGGCTGGGAACCTCCCGGGTGGGAGAAACTCCGCCTAGCCCGGGAACTTAGCAACCTTGGTGTGGCCTAATATGCAAAGGACTACCTGCTACAAAAAAGCCCTAGTGTTGGTTAAGATCTACAAACACCATTTTAGCATCCACAATTCATCCAAGCCCCTTGAGTGACAACTCAAACTGCAGAAATTCATTCGCCAATTCAAGGAAGTGCAGGCAACACACCCTCAAAGCGATGGTATTCCCAGTAGTAATGTATGGCTGTGAGAGCTGGACCATAAGGAAGACCGAGAGCAGAAGAATAGATGCTTTTGAGCTGTGGTGCTGGAGAAGACTCTTGAGAGTCCCTTGAAGATCCAATCAGTCAGTCCTAAGGCAAATCAATCCTGACTGTTCCCTGGAAGGTCAGATGCTGAAGCTGAAGCTCAGATGCTTTGGCCACCAAATGAGAAGGGAGCACTCCCTGGAGAAGACCCTGATGCTGGGAAAGACAGAAGGCAAAAGAAGAAGGGGACGGCAAAAGAGGAGATGGCTGGACAGCGTTACTGATGTAACGAACACGAATTTGAGCAGACTTCGGAGGATGGTGGAAGACAGGAGGGCCTGCCGTGACTTTGTCCATGGGGTCGCAAAGAGTCGGACTCGACTGTGCAGCTGAACAACAAAAGTGACACAGAGTGTTGGACTGGATGGGCCATTGGCCTGATCCAACAGGGCTTCTCTTATGTTCTTAATATGACATATCTGATAGTTAGTTGGCTAAATCAAATGGTGTACTAACCTGAAGGAACCCAGTTTTCACACGAAAGTGTGAGTGTGGTTCTGAAGGTATGCAAAGATTCAACATCAGGGAACGCACAGAGATACAATTCCACATGTAATGTTTATTGGCTTAAAAAGAGGGGAGAGGGATCCAGTTCATTTGTCATAGAACTGGGGGAGCTCGTCTCCCAGCACAACTTCTTCCTTGACCCCAGCTTCCGTGATGATGATGAGATAAATGACACCCCCGCTTGATCCGTCCCGGGACATAGCCAGGGCGATAGCTGGAAGGGAGAGAACAAAGGGTTCAAATTTGCCTAGAACCAGCAGAGGTGTTCAGATGGGGGAGCAGGGAAAGAAAAGGCATTAAATGAAGATTCTGAAATAAAAAACAACACATGCACATCTCAAGGGGATACTGTGATTTTACAGCATTGTACTCCATTGCCCACGTTGCATCTCTTAAATGTTTTCTGCTTAGTCTAGCATTACCAGCATCCACAGATGGGGCTGGAGATCTCCTGGAATTAATTACTACTGGTGTCCAGACTACAGGGATCAAAACTATGGATGGGCACAAACCACAAAATGCAGTTCAAGTTTGGTTCCTGGTTCATGGCCAAACTGCAGCCCAAACTGGGAGGTTCATGGTGAACCAAATTGGTTCATGGTTTGTCCCCCCTGCCCCAATAAACCCCATTGAAAAAGACTGTAGTCTTGTTAAATGAAGTTTGCAGAGAACCACAAAAACAACTGAGTAGTCCGGAGTGGAAAGCAGAGGTTTAGAGGGACTCAGAACAGCCCCATGGAGCAGTGGCAAGCTGCAGTCCAAGCTCTGCTCACGATCTGAGTTAGATCCCTGCGGAAGCTGGGTTCAGGTAGCTGGCTCCAGGTTGGCTCAGCCTTCCATCCTTTTGAGGTTGGTAAAATGAATACCCAGCTTGCTGGGGGTCAAGTGTAAATGACCGGGGAAGGCAATGGCAAACCACCCTGCAAAAAGTCTGCCGTGAAAACGTTGTGAAAGCAATGTCACCCCAGAGTCGGATATGACTGGTGCTTGCACAGGAGATTACCTTTTTAAAGGGACTCAGAATCCCTTTAAAACCCTGCTTTCTGCTCTATCCACAAACTGCCGCAAACTGCCATAAGCTGCTTTAAAAGTTTGTGGAAGATGGTGCCTGCACACCTGTCACAAACTTTGGTTCATGAACCACACACTGGACAAAATCCATGATGAATGCTGCTTCATGATGGTTGGTGCTGATCCCTAATCAGTGCCCCTGGAGAAAAGAGCAGCTTCAGAGGTGGGCTCTATGGCATTATACCCTGCTGAGGCCCCTCCCCTCCCCCAAACCCTGCCCCCCTGAGTCTCCACCCCTAAATCTCCAGGAATTATCCATCCTGGATCTGGCAACCTTAGCTCAGGTAAAAATCTTGACCAAAACAGTGAAACACCACAGGCCTCGCAACTGGTGGCCAGATTCTCCAGTTTGGTGTAGTGGTGAAGTGCGTGGACTCTTATCTGGGAGAACCGGGTTTGATTCCCCCACGCCTCCCCTTGCACCTGCTGGAATGGCCTTGGGTCAGCCATAGCTCTCGCAGGAGTTGTCCTTGAAAGGGCAGCTTCTAGGAGAGCTCTCTCCGACTCACCCACCTCACAGGGTGTCTGTTATGGGGGGAAGAAGATAATGGAGATTGTAAGCCGCTCTGAGACTCTGATTCAGAGAAAGGCGCGGTATAAATCTGCAATCGTCTTCTTCTTCATGGACTGGGCTGGGGGTGAGGTGCAAAACAAGGGCATACAGATCTGATGAACATATATGAACATATGAAGCTGCCTTATACTGAACCAGACCCTGGGTCCATCAAAGTCAATATTGTCTTCTCAGACTGGCAGCAGCTCTCCAGGGTCTCAAGCTGAGGTTTTCCACACCGATTTGCCTGGACCCTTTTTTGGAGATGCCAGGGATTGAACCTGGGACCTTCTGCTTCCCAAGCAGATGCTCTACCACTGAGCCACCGTCCCTCCCCGTCCAAAGACTAACATCTCCCAAACAATCCAGGCCAAAAAAAAAGATCCTTGCTTCCACGAAATTCTGCCCTCCCCCCAAGAAATGAGCCAGCATCTCCCAAAATCTCCACCCTTGCCTGCACGCAGCTAGACATTTACCATTTTTGGTGAACTGGTAGCATTCCTCCCGGCTCATTCCAGGTTTGTAGGCAGAATCAACGTAGCCATAAATGAAGGTGCTTCCCGATCCCCCAATGGCAAAGGGCTGCCTGGTTAGCATGCCTCCCATTGTCCCATAAACCTGTCGGGATGGAAGGTTGCAGAAGAGGCGGTGAGGCAGGGATAGAATGGACAACTCATCCAAAGAGCAAGGCTGTATAAAGCAATGGGTGAGCTATGTCTACCAGGCATACTCCATATGGGGAGGATAAAGATGGCTATGAAGATGGATGAAGGCTGGAAACCAAGGAAACCCTCAAAGCCTGCCTTAGCTGCACAGGAAGTCCCACCCCTTGTTCTCTTCTGCATCTTTGGCATAATTAGCAATTATCGTTTATGTCATTGTGTGTAGGATAGCGAGGACATCCTGAGGTTGTCTGGCAGCCTGAAGTTCTAGCTCTTTTGGAGTTACGCACCACTAGGTGGCGAGTTTGTGGGGCTGAGAGAGATGTGACTGACCCAAGGTCACCCAGCTGGCTTTTTGTGGAGAAGCATGAAACTGAACCCGGTTCTCCAGATTGAATGGATGGGCTTCCAGTCTCAGCAAAGACCTGCCCGGTCAAATGGACCCTGGGTGTGCCAGGAGCTGTGCAGAATCCCTTTATGTAAGGGGGGTGGTGGGATTGCACGCAAACAAGCCATGAGGGGCCCTTGCAGAGCCTCTCCCAGCCAGGTGTCAAACCCCCCCCCCTCCACCCAGATTCACCTGCCCTCCTTTCTTGGCGTCCCATCCTGCCACCATGAGGTGGGCGGAGAGCTCCTCCTTGTATTTGTAGCTGATGTTCCTCACCAAGGTGGCCGCAGCCAAGACGAGCGGCGTCTTGTCCATGTTCAGGCTGCCAGGGAGAAAAAAAGCATCTAAATCAAGCATTCAGAAATTCTACTCTCAAGTGACAGATATAAGTCTTTTTTGAAATCATGCTCTACTTTGAGACACAGACCCAGCACATTTTGAGATTTCTGGAAACTACCTGTTGACCAGCTAGGACAATCTGATGCCAGTATCATGGAAATCACTAGAATTAGCAATACTCATCATTAGAATAGGTAGCCCCATGGCACAGAGTGGTAAAGCTGCAGTACTGCAGTCAAAGCTCTCTGCTCATGACCTGAGTTCAATCCTGGCAGAAGTTGGGTTCAGGTAGCCGGCTCATGGTTGACTCAGCCTTCCATCCTCCCAAGTACCCAGCTTCTGGGGGGGGGGGAGTGTAGATGACTGGGGAAGGCAATGGCAAACCACCCCGTAAGGTCTGCTGTGAAAACGTCATGATGTGATGTCACCACAGAGTTGGAAACGACTGGTGCTTGCACAGGGGACTCCCTTTTTTATAGATAGAATATAGAAGTTAGGCAAATAAGTGCATTTTAAGAGTGTTTTTCTTAAGAGGCCTGACTTGGCCAGGGAAACTGGACATTCTTGGCCAAATGCTCTGGATCTCTTAGCGACGGAATAAGAAGCAGAAGATGATGAAGATATTGGATTTATATCCCGCCCTCCACTCCGAAGAGTCTCAGAGCGGCTGACAATCTCCTTTCCCTTCCTCCCCCACAACAGACACCCTGTGAGGTGGGTGGGGCTGGAGAGGGCTCTCACAGCAGCTGCCCTTTCAAGGACAGAGGCTCAGAGCGGCTCACAATCTCCTTTCCCTTCCTCCCCCACAACAGACACCCTGTGAGGTGGGTGGGGCTGAGAGGGCTCTCACAGCAGCTGCCCTTTCAAGGACAGAGGCTCAGAGCAGCTCACAATCTCCTTTCCCTTCCTCCCCCACAACAGACACCCTGTGAGGTAGATGAAGATATTGGATTTATATCCCGCCCTCCACTCCGAAGAGTCTCAGAGTGGCTCAAAATCTCCTTTCCCTTCCTCCCCCACAACAGACACCCTGTGAGATGGGTGGGTCTGGAGAGGGCTCTCACGGCAGCTTCCCTTTCAAGGACAGAGGCTCAGAGCGGTCTACAATCTCCTTTCCCTTCCTCCCCCACAACAGACATCCTGTGTGGTGGGTGGGGCTGGAGAGGGCTCTCACAGCAGCTGCCCTTTCAAGGACAACCTCTGCCAGAGCTATGGCTAACCCAAGGCCATTCCAGCAGGTGCAAGTGGAGGAGTGGGGAATCAAACCCGGTTCTCCCAGATAAGAGTCCGCACACTTAACCACTACACCAAACTTGCTCTCCACACCAAACTCACCAAGATCACCTCTCTCCTGGGCACAGGACAATTGCGCCTAGTGAGAGAATGAACCTCGGTGGAGTTATCAGTCTTCTATACTGGCACATTCCAATAGGGAAAGACTGAGGCACCACCAGATCGCCTGGAATCAAAGAAACAAACGGGAAGACGAAGGTGTCAGAGCATCTTCCCTTAGTGTGTAAACACTATCCAGTTTCACCCGGCCCATCCCAAAATTCAGATTCACCAATGGAAAGAAGCCAAGTCATGTAGTGTTGTTTTTGCATCCAATAATGTTGGTTTTAATAATATAGTATGCTTAAGGTATGCCTGTGTCATTAGGGGAATAAGATCTTTGGTCGATCTTTGTAGTTTTGGAGAACCCTGGGGTGTCCTGAGCCTTTGAGTCATGTGGACCCAGATCTCCCTGCTGCCAGGACTGGTATATTCTAATAAAAAGCTTCCCCGCCCCACCAGTTGTCTGTCTCTCCTCACAAGACCCCTTTGTTTGTTCCTTAATTGAGCTGGGGAACACAACATTCCACAAATGCTGTGGAACAACTTCAAAACATGTGGGAGACACAACAGGAGGACACAAATTGGGCCGTTTTGTCACTCAGCGAAGCAATGTTTCTCTGAGATGCCGGCATTTCCTCTGTTTCTGTTGGTGTGTGAGGAGCCTAAAGCAGCCACGAGATGTTTTCCTGACATCTGAGCTCATGTCCTTCTGGTCGTCCTTTGTTTTTCTAGACTTCTGCCTGGGAGGTCTCTGCCATTCCTGAGGCAAAAAGCTCTCCACTTTCACTGTCTCTTCTACAAACAGAAAAGGAGACCAGCACAGAGCTAGGGGTTGCCAACCTCCAGGTGGGTTATACAACAACACAAAAAGCTGTGGAAAATAACGAATAAATCATGAAAATTACTTCAAAACTATAATTAATTAATTTTTAAACACTACAGCATCACATATTATTGCATATTGTCAAGAATTCACGAATGCAAGGTATAAAGCGCAGAGAATAAATTTTCGAAAGTGCTTGCACTTAATCATGTCCATTGCCGACTTAAGACCCTTGAAGGTGATTTACCCGACTCCGCGGGACAAATAAAGTGCCAGTGTCAACCGTGTTGCAAATGCAGATAGTTCTTGTTTTTCACAAAAAAGTTTTTGATTTTAAGACGTTACTTTAGACTTTCATCCTTTAAAGAAGTTTGATATATAGTGGGTAGTCATCAGCCTCTAACAGTAAAGCCTATAATACTGTTTCAAGTGTCTTCATCGGAGAGACATATTCCACTTATCAGCACCCAGCATACCACATTCCTTTGACACCAGCTCTGGAGAAAACCTCCAGGTGAGGCCTGTATATCTCCACTAAATTACAACTGATCTCCAGACAACAGAGATCAGTTCCCCTGGAGAAAGACGGCTGCTTTGGAGGGTGAGCTGGATGCATCCTGCCCTGCTGAGGTCTCTCCCCTCCCCATGCTGCACCCCCCCCCCAAGATCTTCAGGAATTTCTAACCCAGAATTGGCAACCCTAAGAACACAAGAGAAGCCATGTTGGATCAGGCCAATGGCCCATCCATCCAGTCCAACACTCTGTGTCACATAAGAACATAAGAGAAGCCATGTTGGATCAGGCCAATGGCTCATCCAGTCCAAAACTCTGTGTCACATAAGAGAAGCCATGTTGGATCAGGCCAATGGCCCATCCCGTCCAACACTCTGTAACACACAGTGGCCAAAATATATTTTATATACACACACACACACTGTGGCTAATAGCTACTGATGGACCTCTGCTCCATATTTTTATCCAATCCCCTCTCGAAGCTGGCTATGCTTGTAGCCGCCACCACCTCCTGTGGCAATGAATTCCACATGTTAATCACCCTTTGGGTGAAGAACCCTAAAAAGGGACTTATGTTTGATGTGCCAACCTCATCAACAACAGCTAGGTCACGCACTCTTGAACACTTGGTGAGCACTTCTGGGAAAACGTCTAGGTCCCTCCAAACTGTATTTATTGAGGCAGGGCCCCAAAAGGTGCCTTCATCATTAAAGAGTTGAGGTGCAGGCTATCACCCACTTAATCAGACACTTGTTGACTACCTATTTGCACATCCCATTGGTCTCCTGCGTGGTCTCCGAGGATGCTAAAAATGCAATTATCTTTCTTGATCATTGCAAACACCCTGTAAGGTGTACAGTTGCCAAGAGACCCGGAGGAGAATGTCCTGTCCCTTCAACAGGGGCCAAAAGTGTGGGATTTATTTATTTATTACATTAAATTTATATCCTGCCCACTCTACAAAGACTCAAGGAAAGGGCCAGCTGAAAATATTGGAGATAAATGACATCCTGGTGAGCCTCCAGGCCTGTTGGCAACCCTTTGTGTGATGGACAGGAGAGTTCTGTCCTCCCTGTTCAGAGCTGACCAATCAGATTCCAAAAGTGAATGGAACTTTGAAGGAAGGGGGGCGGGGAATCTGAGGCAGTTTAACTGTCAACGAACAAAAATTGACAGTTGGGTTTTGGAGGGAAAAGAGGCCTCCTGGACCAGGACGGGAGTCCAGTAGGGACTGCTTTAGTTCAACAGGCAGAGTTTGGCTGCTGTTCCCAAATAAATATACACTGAAATTCTTCAAGCTGTCTAGTTAACAGTTTTCATGTTAAAAGCTGCTGAAAGAGTAAACATTGTGACTTCTCTGGTAACTGTGTCCAGGTAGCAGGCTGGAGTGGGAAGGAAGTCACACTTTCCAACCCAATAAACTCATTTGTTTTGTTACATTTTATTTATTTAAAACATTTCTATGCCACCTTTCTTCCCACTCAGGGTTTTCATGGTGGTGAATGTTTTTTAAAAAACTGAAACGTTTGAACGCTTCTGTTAAATAGTGAGTTGGATGCAGCAGAGTTCAACAAAGAACATGATTTATTGCTACTACATGCTAAAAGACAACATGGCGGGGCCACCGCACTGCTTCTCAGTGTGGGCTCAAATGTAATCTTTACAAAAAGTCACTTAGTCGCTTCTACAACTCTGGAAAGCAAACTGAATATGCTTTAGTTCCTGGTGGGCAGGCGTGTTAAGCTGAGGCGGCAGAACAAATTTTGAGTCCACACTTTATCAGATAGTATCATCTCATTGCTTGAATAAAACTTTGTTGGGCTTAAAGGTGCCACTGGACGCAAAACTTTAAATATACTTTAGATCCTGGCGGGCAGCCTTGGTCTGAAGCAATAGAACAAAGTTGGAGTCCAGTATTCTGAATAAAACTTTGTTGGTCTTAAAAGATGCTAGTGGACTGCAACTTTGTTCCAGGACCGGATCTACATGTTTTTTGAAGGGGGAGGGGGGGCAAAATTTAAAAATGGCGCCCCCTTATGGGCCATTCTGTCTTATGGTCCCATAGAATACAATGCACTCCGTACCCAATTTGGCACACACCCACACCCCGTCGGCGCCCTGGGCAAGCACCCCCCTCTGCCCACCATAGATCCGGCCCTGCTTTTAGGGGTGGGGAACGTTGGCTCTCCAGATGTTTTTTGCCTACAACTCCCATCAGCCCCAGCCATTAGAACATAAGAACATAAGAGAAACCATGTTGGATCAAGCCAATGGCCCATCCAGTCCAACACTCATTATTATTATTATTATTACTTTAAATTTCTATCCCGCCCTCTCCGCAAGCGGACTCAGGGCGGCTAACAACATACATTTTTACAATTTAACCAATAAAAACTACAATTTAAAATTATTTAAAACACTTAAACATTAAAACATTCCATTGCATTTTTGGTGCTGTATCACTATGATATAATTTAACGTAAATATCAATGTAAATGTTACATAAGAAGCCCTGTTGGATCAGGCCAATGGCCCCTCCGGTCCAACACTCTGTGTCACATAAGAACATAAGAGAAGCCATGTTGGATCAGGCCAATGGCCCATCCAGTCCAACACTCTGTGTCACATAAGAACTTAAGAGAAGCCATGTTGGATCAGGCCAATGGCCCATCCAGTCCAACACTCTGAGTCACATAAGAACATAAGAGAAGCCATGTTGGATCAGGCCAATGGCCCATCCAGTCCAACACTCTGTGTCACATAAGAACATATGAGAAGCCCTGTTGGATCAGGCCAATGGCCCATCCAGTCCAACACTCTGTGTCACATAAGAGAAGCCCTGTTGGATCAGGCCAATGGCCCATCCAGTCCAACACTCTGAGTCACATAAGAACATAAGAGAAGCCCTGTTGGATCAGGCCAATGGCCCATCCAGTCCAACACTCTGAGTCACATAAGAACATAAGAGAAGCCCTGTTGGATCAGGCCAATGGCCCATCCAGTCCAACACTCTGTGTCACATAAGAACATAAGAGAAGCCATGTTGGATCAGGCCAATGGCCCATCCAGTCCAACACTCTGAGTCACATAAGAACATAAGAGAAGCCCTGTTGGAACAGGCCAGTGGCCCATCCAGTCCAACACTCTGTGTCACATAAGAACATAAGAGAAGCCATGTTGGATCAGGCCAATGGCCCATCCAGTCCAACACTCTGAGTCACATAAGAACATAAGAGAAGCCATGTTGGATCAGGCCAATGGCCCATCCAGTCCAACACTCTGTGTCACATAAGAACATAAGAGAAGCCATGTTGGATCAGGCCAATGGCCCATCCAGTCCAACACTCTGTGTCACATAAGAACATAAGAGAAGCCCTGTTGGATCAGGCCAATGGCCCATCCAGTCCAACACTCTGTGTCACATAAGAACATATGAGAAGCCATGTTGGATCAGGCCAATGGCCCATCCAGTCCAACACTCTGTGTCACATAAGAGAAGCCCTGTTGGATCAGGCCAATGGCCCATCCAGTCCAACACTCTGAGTCACATAAGAACATAAGAGAAGCCCTGTTGGATCAGGCCAATGGCCCATCCAGTCCAACACTCTGAGTCACATAAGAACATAAGAGAAGCCCTGTTGGATCAGGCCAATGGCCCATCCAGTCCAACACTCTGTGTCACATAAGAACATAAGAGAAGCCATGTTGGATCAGGCCAATGGCCCATCCAGTCCAACACTCTGAGTCACATAAGAACATAAGAGAAGCCCTGTTGAAACAGGCCAGTGGCCCATCCAGTCCAACACTCTGTGTCACATAAGAACATAAGAGAAGCCATGTTGGATCAGGCCAATGGCCCATCCAGTCCAACACTCTGAGTCACATAAGAACATAAGAGAAGCCATGTTGGATCAGGCCAATGGCCCATCCAGTCCAACACTCTGTGTCACATAAGAACATAAGAGAAGCCATGTTGGATCAGGCCAATGGCCCATCCAGTCCAACACTCTGTGTCACATAAGAACATAAGAGAAGCCCTGTTGGATCAGGCCAATGGCCCATCCAGTCCAACACTCTGTCACATAGTGGCCAATATATATGTGTGTGTGTATATATATACAGCATTGGCCATGCTGGCTGGGGCTGAAGGGAGTTGTAGGCAAAAAACATCTGGCGAGCCAACGTTCCCTACCCTTCACAGCCTCCCCTTTTGACAGTAGGGTTGCCAATCCCCAGGTGGGGGCAGGGGATCCCCCGGTTTGAGAATTGATCTGTGGGTATCTGGGGCTCCAGGGGGGCTGTTTTTTGAGGTAGAGGCACCAAATTTTCAGCATAGCATCCAGTGTCTCTCCTCAAAACAATTCCCCAGTTTCAAAAAGATTGGACCAGGGGGTCCCATTCTATGAGCCTCCAAAAAAAGTGCCTCTGCCATCTATTATTTCCTATGGAAGGAAGGCATTTAAAAGTGCACGATCCCTTTACATATGATGGCCAGAACTCCTTTTGGAGTTCAGTCATGCTTGTCACGCCCTTGCTCCTGGCTCCACCCTCAAAGTCTCCTGGCTCCACCCCCAAAGTCCCCAGATATTTCTTGAGTTGGACTTGGCAACCCTATTTGACAGCCAGTGGGAATTTCCCATGGAGGCGAGCTACCAGGCACTTTCCAAATGCACATTCCAATGCAGCAGCTAAATGAGAAGGGCGGGACCTTTCAGGCTGCAGACTCCAGAGGGGGTTTCCAGCAGGCCCGACACGCCCCCGCCAGCCTCGAGTTTGCACTTTGGAAAACAGACGACTCGCCTTTTCGGGGAAATCAGCCCATAGAGGAGAAGCGGCTATGGCCACTTCGGGCACCAGAGGGCGCTCTTGCCTCAGCACAACTCCCCCACCCCCCCCCAGCCCCTAAACGCAAAAGCATGGGATTCTTTGCCAGAAAAAAATATTTTCTCTCACAAAGTTCTTCTTATTCCTGCTCTCTGGCACTGAGCCAGTCAATTCTCATGTCAGTCAGCGGATGGAGGGTTTATATTTCTCTTTGGTTCCTTTCATGTGGTCTCTTTGGCCCAATTTTTCTAGATATTTTTTTAAAGATTTTTAACAGCAAGAGACTAACATGCCAAATGACAATAGTCTTCAGCATCTGAAATCATTCTACTGGAATGTCCCCTCTCAGCTGTGGAGTCTTGTGAGAAAAAAAATTCTACTTTGTGAGCGACTGGCATTCAAGTTGTGAGCTCCTGCATAAATTACTGTGTTCTAGGGTCATCCTTCCTGAGCGAAGACACAGACGTGTGAGCTGGAGGCTAAAAATCTGTGAGCTAGCTCACGCTCACTCAGCTTAGAGGGAACACTGCTCTGCGGTCATCCTTCCTGAGCTAAGACAGAAATGTGTGAGCTGGAAGCTAAAAATCTGTGAGCTAGCTCACACAAACTCAGCTTAGAGGGAACTTTGCTCCACTCGCCAAGATATAAGGACAGATTAACTTCCTTTCTACCTATATCTGAAGAAGTGAGCAGTGACACGGGAAAGCTAATTCCCTGCCACAAATTTTGTTCATCTTCAAGACACTACTGGACTCTTGCTCTTTCTGAATGCTACAAAACAGACTTACATTGCTACCATCTAGATCTTTTTTTAAAAAGGTTTCACGCCCTGACCTGGATGGCCCAGGCTAGCTGGATCTCATCATATCTCAGAGGTTAAGCAGGGCTTAGCCCTGGATAGTACTTCAATGGGAGACCCCCAAGGAAGTCCAGGGTTGATACACGGAGGTAGGCAATGGCCAGCCACCTCTGAACACCTCTTGCCTTGGAAACTACATGATGTGTCACCAAAAGCTGGCTATGTCTTGATGGGGCTTTCCACCCACACCAAGGATAAGCCACAGCTCTCCCCTTAATGAAGTCTTATTTGGGTTTCCCCCAAAACTATTTCGATCTTGTTTTGTTGTTGTTATGCCCGAGCGTTATCCTTTAGACATGTGAAAAGGAAACCGCCAACAAAACATGTTTGCCTTCAGAAGAAGAAGAATTGTAGATTTATACCCTGCCCTCCTCTCTGAATCAGAGACTCAGAGAGGCTTACAATCTCCTATATCTTCTCTCCCCACAACAGTTACCCTGTGAGATGGGTGGGGCTGAGAGGGCTCTCACAGCAGCTGCCCTTTCAAGGCTTACAATCTCCTATATCTTCTCTCCCCACAACAGACACCCTGTGAGGTGGGTGGGGCTGAGAGGGCTCTCACAGCAGCTGCCCTTTCAAGGCTTACAATCTCCTATATCTTCTCCCCACACAACAGACACCCTGTGAGGTGGGTGGGGCTGGAGAGGGCTCTCACAGCAGCTGCCCTTTCAAGGACAACCTCTGCCAGAGCTATGGCTGACCCAAGGCCATTCCAGCAGGTGCAAGTGGAGGAGTGGGGAATCAAACCCGGTTCTCCCAGATAAGAGTCCGCACACTTCACCACTACACCAAACTGGCTCTCACAGGGCCGCCCACCTCACAGGATGTTTGTTGTGGGGAAGGAAGGCAAAGGAAAGTGAAAGCAGGTGTAAGGAGCTTAGTCATGCGAGTATTCACAGTTGGTGGATGCAACTGATGAGCAAGACTGGCGTCCAGTAGCCTTTTAAAGTAAGATCAACAAGATTTCTTCGCATATCAGCTTTGGAGAGTCAAAAATCCCTTTGGAAAGCTTACAGTTTGAGTGAGGGATTTTTCTGCTTTATTTCTTTTCATGGACAACATTGGGTGGGGAGAAGCTTTCTAGACACTTTCTAGACACTTTCTAGACACTTTCTAGAAAGCTTTCTAGACACTAAGTGCTGTCCAGTTAAGCAAAGGAAAGGTCCCCTGTGCAAGCACCAGTCATTTCCGACTCTGGGGTGAGGTTGCTTTCACGGCAGACTTTTTTACGGGATGGTTTATCGTTGCCTTCCCCAATCATTTATACGTCCCCCCTCCAGCAAGCTGGGTACTAATTTTACTGACCTCGGAAGGATGGAAGGCTGAGTCAACCTCGAACTGGCTACCTGAAAACCCAGCTTCTGCCGGGGATCGAACTCAGGTCGTGAGCAGAGCTTAGGACTGCAGTACTGCAGCTTTAACACTCTGCACCACGGGGCTTTTCTGGCCAGTTAAAGGAGTGGTTTATTCTGAACTTTGGATAAATCATCTCTGATTTTATGGGGCCATGGCTGTCTCCCAAGGCCAAAGATGGCAAAGGTTGCCATAAAACACCAGGTAGAGCTGTAGAACACTGACTCAGTAGATTATTTGTTTATTTATGTTACATTTATTAGTTTTCATTTATAGTCTGCTGTTAGGCCAGAAGAGAACTGTTCTCTCCATTCCAATTAATGCCGTTAATCTCGGTATGCCACCTTTAGGGGGAGGTGTTTGTAGTTTGGTTTGGTGTAGTGGTTAAGTGCTCGGACTCTTATCCGGGAGAACCAGGTTTGGTTCCCCACTCCTCCACTTGCACCTGCTAGAATGGGTCAGCCAGAGCTCTGGCAGAGGTTGTCCTTGAAAGGGCAGCTTCTGGGAGAGCTCTCTCAGCCCCACCCACTTCACAGGGTGTCTGTTGTGGGGGAGGAAGGTAAAGGAGATTGCGACCGCTCTGAGACTCTGAGCATAGGGCAGGATATAAATCCAATTTCTTCTTCATCTTCTTATCATTAGTTAGGAGTGGCTCATGTTACAGATTCCTGAATCCAGCAGTGCCCTTTCATAGAATCCTAGAGTTGGAAGGGAACTCCAAGGTCGTCTAGTCCAACCCCCTGCACAATGCAGGAAGTTCACAAATTCCTCCCCCTAAATTCACAGGATCCGCATCGCTGTCAGATGGCCATCTAGCCTCTGTTTAAAAACCTCCAAGGAAGGAGAGCCCACCACCTCCCGAGGAAATCTGTTCCACTGAGGAACCGCTCTGGCGGTCATGTTACAGATTCCTAAATCAAAAGCTGTGTCCTTTGGGCCTGCCTCAACTCCCTTGAACCCCAGAGACACATCTTTGGCACTTCCTCTACCACTTCCTGGAGACTTTGACTTATCAGATAGACTGCTCCAGGCAAACAAGTACTTGAATGCAGGTCTGCATTTATTTACTTACTTACTTTGGATTTATATCCCGCCGTCTCCACAAGCGGACTCAGGGGGGCTAACAATCAACCAAATTTTACAATACCAAAATCATTAGACGATATTAAAATAATTTAAAACAACATTGTGGTGCTACTCAGTAGAAACTAGATAGGCAGGATCACAATCTTCTTCAGCAGGCAATTTAGTTCATATTAATTTCATAGTTACTTTCAGGGCTTTTATTTGTAGCCGGAACTCCTTTGCATATTAGGCCACACACCCCTGATATAGCCAATCCTCCTGGAGCTGAGAGTAGGCCCTGGAAGAAGTCCTGTAAGTTCCCTTAAGGACTTAAGTATCATAATGCCCCTGTATAAATCGATGGTGCGGTCTCATTTGGCGTACTGTGTGCAATTCTGGTCACCACAACCTCAAAAAGGATATTATAGCATTGGGAAAAGTGCAGAAAAGGGCAACTAGAATGATTCAAGGTTTGGAACACTTTCCCTATGAAGAAAGGTTAAAACACCTGGGGCTCTTTAGCTTGGAGAAACGTCGACTGCGGGGTGACATGATAGAGGTTTACAAGATGGAGAAAGTAGAGCAAAAGTACTTTTCTCCCCTTTCTCACAATACAAGAACTCGTGGGCATTCAATGAAATTGCTTGCAGTCAGGTTAAAATGGATAAAAGGAAGTACTTCTTCGCCCAAAGGGTGATTAACATGTGGAATTCACTGCCACTGGAGGTGGTGGCGGCTACAAGCATAGCCAGCTTCGAGGGGATTGGATAAAAATATGGAGCAGAGGTCCATCAGTGGCTATTAGCCACAGTGTGTGTGTTTGTGTGTGTGTATTGGCCACTGTGTGCTACAGAGTGTTGGACTAGATGGGCCATTGGCCTGATCTAACATGGCTTCTCTTATGTTCTTATGACTGGCTACATCAGGGGTGTGTGGCCTAATATGCAAAGGAGTTCCTGCTACAGTGGTCCTTGTGATGGTCCCCAATAGCTGGTATTGCTCAGCCTCCGTTAGAGTAACAGTCCTCTCCCATTCAGATATTATAGGTCAATCGAAGTAATATCCAACCTACCCTCCTTTCCCAGGTCTTTTATGGTAGCGTGAGCTCAGAGTAGCAAGTTATAAGGCAAAGGACTGCATTTATTCCGGCTGATATCATGAGACCAATCAAAAGGTGCATCGTCCATTTCAAACTCCTGCCAAAGGCAATCCAAGTTTTCTGTAGAAACTGAAGGTGTTCTTGCACATTGCCCGAAAATGGTGTCAAGTGGGAAACCAGAATGGGGTTCGGGGGGGGGGGGGGGAGGAAGGGAGAGGTGCCAAGACCAGAGGAAAGTCTCCATTGATCTGGTTGATGGCACTCAGGTCATTGTGGCAGTCACCAGGTGTGACATCTGCATGAACCACCCCTCCCCCCCAATAAATCTGGGTTGGTCACAGGTCATGGTTCAGTGACAGAGCACCTGCTTGGCATGCAGAAGGTCCCAGGTTCAATCCGGTTAAAAAGAATCAAGAAGCGGGTGATGTGAAAGATCTCTGCCTGAGTCACTGAAGAGTCGCTGTCAATCTGACTTTGATGGACCGAGGGCTGAATTCAGTATAAGACAACTTATATCGGGGGACTATGAACTTTCAAGAGTCAAAGTGTATCTCACAAAAGGAGTTTTAACTCTTCAGAGTTAATAATGACAAAAATCTTGTGGGTCTCTTTTAAATTCTGGGTTCGATGCATTAGTTCCAACAGGGACATGCTTTATTGGCAACCACACACTAAGACAAAATGGCAGGGCCATGACCCCGCTTATATGCATGCAAAAAGAACCCTCCCCCCGATCCCCATGCCAAATAATGGCGGTCAAGTTTCGCTCCAAGACTGCTCATTGGTTACTGCTTAGCGTCCAGACCTCGAGATATATCAAAGAGTCTCTAGCATTTCCCAGTACATAACAGTCTCTAAGATGCTTCTTGACTCAAATCCACCCTGTTCATGCTCGTTCTGATTGGACCTTTTGTGGCTGGATTTTGCATTCCTTTGCTCTCTGCACAGTACAGAGGCATGGGTATATATGCTCTCTTTTGCCTTGCTTGACCATTTAACTTGATTTGTAAAATAAACTCCCTCCCGCTGTCTATATTAATCTGCTGTCTATTTTCATTTAACCTAGGGCTTTTTAGCTTGGAGAAACGTCGACTGTGGGGTGACATGATAGAAGTTTACAAGAAGATGCATGGGATGGAGAAAGTAGAGAAAGAAGTACTTTTCTCCCTTTCCCACAATACAAGAACTCGTGGGCATTCGATGAAATTGCTGAGCAGCCAGGTTAAAACGGATAAAAGGAAGTACCCAAAGGGTGATTAACATGTGGAATTCACTGCCAAGGAGGTGGTGGCAACTACAAGCATAGCCAGCTTCAAGAGAGGATTGGATAAAAAATATGGAGCAGAGGTCCATCAGTGGCTATTAGCCACAGTGTGTGTGTATATATGTATATGTATATATATATGTGTGTGTGTGTGTACACACACATATATTGGCCACTGTGTGACACAGAATGTTGGACAGGATGGGCAATTGGTCTGATCCAATATGGCTTCTCTTATGTTCTTATGTGACACAGTGTTGGACTGGATGGGCCACTGGCTTGATCCAACAGGGCTTCTCTTATGTTCTTACATGACACAGAATGTTGGACTGGATGGGCCACTGGCCTGATCCAACATGGCTTCTCTTATGTTTTTAAGTGACACAGAGTGTTGGACTGGATGGGCCATTGGCCTAATCCAACAAGGCTTCTCTTATGTTCTTAAGTGACACAGAGTGTTGGACTGGATGGGCCATTGGCCTGATCCAACGTGGCTTCTCTTATGTTCTTATGTGACACAGAGTGTAGGACTGGATGGGGCCATTGGCCTGATCCAACATGGCTTCTCTTATGTTCTTATGTGACACAGAGTGTTGGACTGGATGGGCCATTGGCCTGATCCAACATGGCTTCTCTTATGTTCTGACTTTGTAAAATAATCTCCCTCCCACTTCTTGCATTAGCTGAAGTGTGTTTGTGCCCCTGGAAGTTTTCTGCCTGATTAATCAGTTTTACTTTAATGCGGGGTTCCCAAAAGTGGGAGGGACTTTTGCCTGGAAAGGCTTCTGATTGGCCACTGGGACATTTGACGGACTGTGCAGAGTTTTAAAAATGACAGTTTGGCAGCCACCGCCACCTCAGCACAGAGATCTTCACTGTGTGACTAATAACAAAACAGTAGCCATTTTGTGGCAGCCATTTTGTAGCTGTGCTCACCACACTGTGTGGAATTCCAAAGCTGCCCACTGTCAGGTCTATGGCTATCCTCAATAATAACGACTCTCCATTTGAACAGGATTAGCATTTATTGTAAGACAGGATAATACCACTGCAGGGCAAGTGGCCAAATTAAGGTGGGATGCAGGTGAGCGAATATATATAGAAGCAGTTAGTGGTTACATATGCGCCCAGCTTTCTGGCACAAGATAAGTTAAAACACTAGAACTCTAATTTGGTACTTGCTCTCAGCTGCTAGGACACTGTATGCGCAGTTGCGGAAGCAAGAAAAAATACCAGAGAAATGGGACTGGATCGTGAAAGTTTTATCATGGAGTGAGATGGACAAACTAACAAGACCTCTAAGAGACTATGATTTGGAAGTGTTTAAAAGGGAGTGGAAGAAATTTAGAGGATATATAGAGAAAGAGTGGAATGTAAAAAGACATTGGACAATTTTTTAATAATGAGTATGAGAAAAAGGTAGAATATGAATTTTGATCGTGATCGTTTAGGGTACCTTTGTATGTGAACTCAAGTATATAACTTCGGTGGGAGTCTAGTAACAGAGGGAGGGGGAATTAGAAAATATCATATGGGTTAGAGACAGTAATGATATAAATAGATATTGTTACCATATGTTATCAATAAATTGTTTAAACAAAAGATAAGTTTAAAACACTAAGTTGTAACAAGGCAGACATCCTCACAGCCCAGTGTTCATTAGCAAAACAAACAGATAGGGCTGACCTTGAAGGACAGACCGTGGTAGAAGGCCTACATACTTTCGTTTTCCAAGTAGCAGCAGGGGTTTCAGTACAGAGAGCAAAAGAGCAAAGCATTTCAAAATGGCAAGAGATCTTGACACCCCCCAGGCTCAAGATGGGGTGGGGGGCTTTGCTTTAAGCTGTCGCCAGACTATTTGCTGCAAGAGAGGAGTGTGTTCTCCCCTCTGGAATTTGGCTTTCATGTGGGATGACCGGGCCATGACTGGGATGCATGGCCCCAGTCCCCTGGCTGAGCTGCTCCTTACCTGTGGAGTTCCAGCTGGTAATGCACCGTGTCCGCGATGGCCTGGGCATCGGCTGCTGATCCCGAGAGAGCGCAGTAAAATCCGGTCATGGAGGCGCTCCAGCTTGTTGTAGAAGCGGTTCACCACCGACTCCCTGGAGAGGAGACGGAGACTTAGATAGGGGCATGTGTGGGGGAGGGAGGGAGGGAGAGCAATACAGCAGAGTCTAGAGCAGGGGTGGCCAAACTTGCTTGATGTAAGAGCCACATAAAAAAAATGTCAGATGTTTGAGAGCCTCAAGATATGAACATCAGATGTTTGAGAGCTGCAAGACAGGGAAGGGAAAGGAGGGGAGGGGAGGGAGGGAGGGAGAAAGATGAGAGAGAGAGAAAGAGAGAGAGAGAGAGAGAGAGAAGAAAGAAAGAAAGAAAGAAAGAAAGAAAGAAAGAAAGAAAGAAAGAAAGAAAGGAAAGAAAAGAAAGAAAGAAGAGAGAGAGAGAGAGAGAGAGAGAGAGAGAAAGAAAGAAAGAAAGAAAGAAAGAAAGAAAGAAAGAAAGAAAGAAAGAAAGAAAGAAAGAAAGAAAGAAAGAAAGAAAGAAAGAAAGAAAGAAAGAAAGAAGATGGAGGAGGAGTGAGGAGAGGTGGAAAGAAAGCATCTTTAACATTAAATGCATTCTCCAAGCTCTGAGATTCGGAGTGGAGAGTGGGATATAAATCCAGTGTCATCGTCTTCTTCTATTGTAATATATAATGAAATAATTATACAACTCATGGACCCGTTGCTAACAGGCCACGAACCGGAACCAATCCACGGCATGGGGGTTGGGGACCCCTGCTGTAAAGAATGTCTTAAATTTCCCATGCACTGGGCATTGATTGAATGCTCACCCTGCAGAGACCCAATCAGAGCCCACTATGACCCCTCCGTCAAACTCCACAGCCATGATGGTTGTCTGTAGGAGAAATAATTGGAAGTGAAGGGGGAGGGAGAGAGAAACACATTTGCTGGAAACCATCACAGCCCACCCAGGCAAAGATTCCTTCGTACCAATCTATATTTGCACCTCCTCGCTGATCACTTGTATCACATAAATTTAATGGGACTGACCAAGTTTTGTATCCCTAATTCCACCATCTTGGTATCTGTGGGAGAGGGGGTGGGCCCCCTGGAAGGGACTCGTCCTTCTTCTTTTGGATATGCCTCTTTGCACAATTGATGGCTGGTGAATCAAGCAAAACCTCAGCCCTCCTCATCTTGCCGCACGCAGGTCGCAACGAGGCTAGATTACTGCAGGTCGCTTTACAGGGGGCTGCCCTTGGAGACTGCTCAGAAATTTCTGCCGGCCCAAAATACTCAGGTTTGGATTCCTTGGTGGAAGTCAGCAGTAAAACAGGTCCCTAGAGAAAATTCACATTTTCTGAATTCATTTAAAAAAAAAAAATCTCTCAGCCTAGCCTAACTTACTGAGTGGCTGTGAGCAACGTTCCCTCAAAGCTGCAGAGTCCTGTGACCAAAATTCTACTTTGTGAGCTACTGGCATTAAAGCTGTGACCTGCTGCATAAATTATTGTGTTCTGGGGTCATTCTTCCTGAGCTAAGGCAAAATTGTGTGAGCGGGAGGATAAAAATCTGTGAGCTAGCTCACGCTAACGCAGCTTAGAGGGAACACTGGTTGTGAGGTAGATTTAGGTGTATCTGAGGAAGTGTGCGTGCGCATGAAAGTTTATACTAAGGATCAGGGGTCGTTTTGTTGAAAAACAGGTGGTGGAGCTCATTAGCATAACTCATTAGCATATGCAGGCTTCCCCCCAGCCAAAAGCAACCGATGCAAGAAAGGAGAGCCCCGGGCGAGCGAGGCCTGCTTGGGCTGGCTAGAGATCCAGCCAGCCCAAGCAGGCCTCACTCATCTGGAGCTCTCCTGGACCACCGCCCCCCCCCCAATTCAAAAAGTCAGCAAGCCACCCATCGGTCAAAATCACATAAGAAGTGGAGAAAGGGTGGTGCGGGCTTCTCCAGGGGTTAATGAGGGCTGCAAAGCCCCTGGTGGCTGGCTGGCTGCCCGCTCTCCTAATCCAGGGATTGTTATGCAGCTGCACCTACTATTCAATGGACAAGGTAGGTGGGGAGGAAGAGGGGGGACCCTCGGAAAGGTTCAGGAGCTGCGCTCCTGCTGATCGGAGGCCTGCTAAGAATAAAATGTTGTTGGTCTTGAAGGATCACTGGACTCCCGACTTTGTTCTTGTGAGAATGAGATCAGGAGGGGCATACCTGCATATGCCACCCGGATGGGAAAACGCACTGACGAAAGAGTGCCAGTTGCCTCTCCAAAGGAGGGAGACTAATAAACACCTGTGTCTTGCTGCACAAACTGGCTGTCCCTTTGTCAGACTGCAAAGTTCTCAGATTTTTTATTCTTGCCCCAATGAAATTTGCAAATGAGATCTAAGTCATAATTTAAATAACGTTTGCAGATGGTGGGATGCCGTTGTTCACAGATCAGGCCTGACAATCCCTGTGAATTTTGAACTTCTGGGGAATTTGGCCTAGAAGATTTGTTGGTTTTTTTATATTATTGGGTTTCTAGTTTGCCCTTCCCTGCACATGCAGGCTTAGGGTGAGGTACAATAAGTTAAAACAATATTATAGTCATTAAAACAAACCAACATTATAACAATCCAAGCTAAAACCAGATGGTGCTTTTAGGTACTAACATTATCAACCACAGAAGGGGTCACAGTTCAAGGAGATACAACCAGAAAACTGTAAAACCGTACTAACGCGATGCTGTATTCTTATCAAGACTATTGTTTTAAAAACACTAAGGTGTATATTGTTTTCATTCAAATTTCAACACTCGCTTAACGGAAGAGCCACATAGAATAAACGTCAGATGTTTGAGAGCCACAAGATGTGAGCATCAAATGTTTGAGAGGAAGGAGGGAGGGAGGAAAAACTGAAATAGATGGAAATAAAGCAAATATATGGGGGAGGGAGAAGGGAGAGAGAGGTAGAAAGAAAGCAACTTAAAATGCATTCCTCAAGCCACAAGCTGGCTTGGCTTGGAGAAGTGATTTAAAGAGAGAAATGCCTTCTCCAGGTTGGCCGATGGGGCAGTAGGGGCTTTGAGGGCCACAAAATACATGCAAAAGAGCCAACCGTGGCTCTTCCTGAGCTGTAGTTTGGCCTCCTCTGCCATACTGTCAGAGAATCACTCTTACGTTATGTTACATCAGAGAATCCTCCCTAGTGGACTTCTACTATGGATTCTAATTAAGTCCCATGAAAATGGACTTGGTGGGAAAAGTTCTGGAAACAGCAGAGCTGGACTTTTTATCCTAGCTGTTGGCTGGGAAATCTAAAGAAGAAGCAAGAAAATATTGGATGAAATTCTATGCCTGGTTAGACAATTAAGACTCTTAAGATTCTCTGGTGTGAACTCTTTTCCCCCCCTTCTTTTTTTCTGTATTTTATATTATAAAATTTACCTTTACTGGATTTGTCAAAATTACTAGATAATTTTAACAAAAGGTGCATACTACAAAATTTGAAAATGGATTATGTACAGTTGAGACAAAATAATAGGGGACAATTTATGCAAAGAAAATATTGTAGAATTATGTTTGTTGAAAGTATTCTTAGGCAAAATAATACCAGAATGTATTGTGACTTTTATTTTCCTATTCCCCTTCCCCATCCCTATCTTTTTCTGAAACTAATAAAACTTTTTGAAAAGTCTAATTAAGTGGTGTGCTCTTTTTATAGTTAACTACTGTTAAATTATATTTACTGTTGTAAAGGCTTTTTATCTCTAGCCACAGACATAGCTCTTTTGCACGCATTTTAAACTTCTACCGTGAAAATGTCATGATGCGACATCACTCCAGAGTCAGAAACAACTGGTTCTTGCACAGAGGACTACCTTTACCTTTTTTTCTTTTTATATGTAAATTTATTAACTCCAACATCAAACTTGCACTGTATTTTATGTGGTGTTTTGTGTACAATTTATCTGATGCCATTTCTGAAAATTTAATTAAAAAAAAACTTTTTAAAATTTATTTTATTTTATTATATTACATTTATATTCCGCCCTCCCCGTCGGGCTCAGGGCGGCTCACAAAAGATTAAGATGTATAATATTAAAATAAATTACAATCAACTCATTAAAATTCATTACATGCATACCATACATTTTACAGCTCCAGTTCCAAAAGAGAGAATTCTATTATATTGGTACGGTTTTCTGGCAGTAGCTGCTAGACACTAAAATTCAAATGACGTCCAGCCTCTGCTATGGGGGTCTCCATGTAGCCCTGGGGGCCAAGTCACCAGCTCCGTTGCCAGAAATTTTTGGGTGGGGGGGGCAGGACATAAAATTTTGGGTGGGCTTCTTCCAGCAGCCAGCCGCCGGGCCCCAACTCTCTCTCTCTCATGGTGAAAACGGGGCTGTGGGGAGACCGGGGGAGGCAGGAACGGGGTGGGAAGAGCCCGGGGAGAGTGCGATGGTGGCAAAAGTGGGGCTGCAGGGAGAGTGGGGTGGAAAGAAGGGGCCACACAGGTGGAAAGGGAGGTTGGGTGGAGGGGTGCTGGGACCTTGCAGGGCACGAATCTCAGGGACTCGTCCATTTCCTGCTGGGAAGGAGCAGAGGACATCTCCCCTGCCCTCTGGATAGCTTAGGTGGCACTGCCCAGTCTTAAGAGCAGAGGAAAAGGCCCTGCTTTACTTTCTCCTGGGAGAAGGAGGGGGTCTTTGCAAAGCAAGTTTGTGCCTGGGAGGAAAGGGGCACCTGAGGACCTCTTTATGACCTCTCACTTGGAAAACTTTTCTGCTTTGCATTTGTGGGCACTGGGCGGCCCCATTGACCCTTACAAAGTCAAACACAAAACGTCACGTTAGTGCTTGCGAACGATGCAAAGCGTGTGTTTTGTTTGCTCCCAGGTATTTCCCCGTTCGTTGGCCAAGAGGGGGAAGGGGTTAACAGACTGCAAGCAGCAGTTCCCTCTAAGTTGAGTTTGCGTGAGCCAGCTCACAGAGTTTTAGCCTCCAGAGTGCACATTTTTTTGTCGTAGCTCAGGAAAAATGGCCCCAGAGCACAATAATTTATGCAGTGTGATTGACTGAGGCTGGCAAACTTAATCAACGCAGCAGAGCTACAGAGCAGGGGTGCGGAACTCAGATGTTATGAGGACCAGATCTGACCTTGTTGGGCCAGGCCAAGTCGGGTTAGACCAGGCCATGTGTGTACCTATTTAAGATTAGGGAGCAGAGACGCTTCAAACGATAGCACTCCTTGGTCTGAAAGGTGCTTTCTTTGTATTTTCCCCACGGGATCCAGGGAACCGGGCAAAGGAGGCTGGGGCTCTTTCCTTCCTTCCCCAGGGGACTGGGAGCCTCAGCTGATAGAAGGAAGAAAGGCTTGGCTCAGTAGCTCTGCTGTGCAACTGAGAGAGCCTTGCAAATAGAGAAAAGGTTTTGCTGTGTAGCTCCTGTGTAAGCCTGGCAAAGCAAGCTGTGATGTGGAAGGAAGCAAGAGAGAGGGAGAAGGAAGCAGAGGACAGCCAGTTGCTCGGGGGCCTGATAGGAGCCCTGGGGGGGAGGCCTGATTCGGCCCACGGACCACATGTTTGACACCCCTAGCTTAACGGAGCGCATGCCCCCTCCATTCATTCATCCCCCCCCCATCCTTTTGCAGGGGCTGCTGCACCCACCGCTGGAGCATTTGGGGATTGCACTCCCCCTCCCCCTTTTCAAAACGATCCCTGCAGATTTCCTCTTCGCAGACCCCTAGCTGGCCGTCCACCCCACCGCCCCCTTCCACCTCGCACTCACCCCGGTGCTGATTTTCTGCGCCCTCCCGCCGCTGTCCATCGCGGGTCTCTCTCCGAACCCTCCCTGGAGCGCCGCGTCTGCCGCAAGAGCGAAAGTGACAGCGGAACCCACGCTTCCCGCAGTGCCAGCCGCGGCCGACAGAGGGCGCCCCTCTCGACCCTAAAACCGAAACTCCGCCCGCCGCCTCGGCATTTGGATCACGCGGGCCGCGGCGTCGGGTCTGAGCGTCCCAAGCCGCTTCCCGCCGCGCTCGGATGGCGACGGATCTGGGCTTGCCCCGGCCAGGCTGTGCCTGAATGACACGCCAGCCCCCTGAAACGGTGCCGGGCAAGCGAGCTTCTGAGCAGGAGCAGAGTGCAAAGTCCTCCATCGCTTGGAAACCGCTGAAAGTTACGCTCACAGATACAGAGAGAGGGGAGTCCAAAGCTGGGCGAGGTGAAGCTGTAGTGTGCTGGAGGGGTTAGAGCGTGGGGTGTCAAACATCTGGCCCGAGGGTCGGATCAGGCCCCCCCCCCGGGCTCCTATCAGGCCCCTGAGCAACGGGCTGCCATCTGCTTCCTTCTCCCTCTCTCTTGCTTCCTTCTGCATCACAGCTTGCTTGGCCAGGCTCGCTCAATTGCACAGGAGATACACAGCAAAACCTCTGTTTTCTCCATTGGCTGAGGCTCCTCCCCCTCCTGGGGAAGGAAGGAAAGAGCCAGAGCTTCCTTTGTCCAGTTCCCTGAATCCCATGGGAGAAATACAAATAAAGCACATTTAAGACCAAGTGCTAATATTTTAAGCATGTTTTACTGTAAGTTTTTTTTTTAAAAAACCTCTTTAATAGTGTTTTGTGCCCTTTAAAAAGTTTATATTTCTGCTACCTACTCTTAAATAGGTGCGCATGTGGCCCGGCCTGCCAAAGTCTCAGTTATGTCTGATCCAGCCCTCGTAACAAATGAGTTGGACACCCCTGGATAACCGCTGGAGAGTCCTGAGTTCAAATCTCTCCCCTGCTGCGGAAGCTCACCGGGTGACTTTGAGCCACTCGCTCTCTTTCATCTAACCCACCTCACAGGGTTGTTGTGATAATACAAGCGGAGGAAGAGAATGTACGTCTCCCTGGAGGACGAGTGGAGCACTAATGTGTTAGATAAATAAATAAAACAGGCATGCAGCGCCTGCCCCACTGACCGTTTGGAGGCTGCTGCCCTAACCGCTGTGCCACCCCGCCTCCCCAGCTGAATCCCTGACTAGATCGATCCAGGTGGGCAGCTGTGTTGGTCCGAAACAATAGAACAAAGTAGGAATCCAGGAGCACCTTTAAGGCCAACCAAGTTTTATTCAGAATGTCAACTTTCGTATGCAAGCAGACTTCCTCAAACAATGGAGTGGGGTGCAGTGAGCAGAGCTACTTATAGAAGAAGAATACTGTAGATTTATACCCCACCCTTCTCTCTGAATCAGAGACTTGGAGCGGCTTACAATCGCCTATATCTTCTCCCCCCCCCACAACAGACAGCCTGTGAGGTGGGTGGGGCTGAGAGGGCTCTCACAGCAGCTGCCCTTTCAAGGACAACTCCTGCGAGAGCTATGGCTGACCCAAGGCCATTCCAGCAGCTGCAAGTGAAGAAGAATACTGTAGATTTATACCTCGCCCTTCTCTCTGAATCAGACACAGAACAGTCTACAATCTCCTATATCTTCTCCCCCCACAACAGACACCCTGTGAGGTGGGTGGGGCTGAGAGGGCTCTCACAGCAGCTGCCCTTTTAAGGACAACCTCTGCCAGAGCTATGGCTGACCCAAGGCCATTCCAGCAGCTGCAAGTGGAGGAGTGGGGAATCAAACCCGGTTCTCCCGGATAAGAGCCCATACACTTAATCACTACACCAAACTGGCCCTCAGTTTGAGATATAGCTGGTGGGCAGTGGTTTAGAATGCAAAGTTGTATACAAAGCTAGAATCCTATGGCAAAATAACAAATTGAAAGAAGAGTTGGTCTGGAGAGCATTTGCTTGAGAAACCAACAAAACAGCAGCATGTCAGAATGGGAGAATGAGACAATAAATACTGTCTGTTAATTGCTCCACTGAGCACATGCTATCCAGACCAAATGTTCTTTCAATTTGTTAATTTCACTGTTCTGCCATTGGATTCAAACTTTGTACCACTTTGTAACCCCTTGGCAACTTTGTAACCCCTGCCCACCAGCGATATGTAGCTCTGCTCACTGCGCCCCATCCCATTGTCTGAAGTCTGCGCGCACACGAAAGCTGACATTCTGAATAAAACTTTGCTGGTCTTAAAAGTGTTACTGGACGACTTTGAATTCCTGACTGTCATTGCAGACGCCGTTGGCCTGCCAGAAGCAATAAAAGACTCGCTGGCTTTCATCCCTGCTCCCCACTTTGCACGTGGTTTCTTTTTCTCCCCCCCCCCCCCCTTCCGCTTCCTTGAGCTACTTTCGTTTTCCAGTTCCCAGAAACGGCGGCTGTTCTTAGAAAGGCAGCTGGGAAACGGGGCTTTCCAGGAGGAGAGTCGGAGAGGAGCGATCCCTCTCCCTCCCTCCCTTCCCCCTTCCCCTTCTACCCGCTTTCCCTTTTTCCCGTTTATCGATCACGATGTTGCCCAAAGACGGCGAGACAAAATTAGCAGCCCAAAAGGGGATTTTTTTTCTTTGCCGAGAGGCGCAGGGCGGCGGGTGTCCGCCAGAGGGCGCCCCGCTCGCTCCTTTTGTGCTCATTAGCAGCAGCGGCGGCGTAAGTCGAAGTCGCCTCCAGAGGCGGGGAGAATTTTTCAAAGCGGAAAACGGAATCGCAGTCTGGGGTTGGCGGATGCAACTGTCGCGGCTCCGCTTCCGAAGGTTCCTGCTTTTGCACCAAGGAGGAGATTGCAACAGCTGCCGCCTTTGGAAACTTTTGCAAAGTTTGGGCACTGCCAGCCCCGGTGGGCATGAAACCCGGCCTGATGGTGCCCTGCGCCTGGATCCCGGCGGTGGCGCTTCTGGACTTCCTCGCCCTGCGCCTGGCGTGGCTGGGGCTGCAGCCGCCTTGGGGGAGCCCCTTGCTGCTCTGCTGGGCCTCTGCCCTGGTGCGGTGCCCGGTGCTGACTCTCTCGGCTTATGCCCTGGGCTGCCGCCAAGGGCACGGGCTCCCCCGGGCGCTGCGAGACGCCCTGATGCCCGCCGCTGCCCTCCTCAGCTTCCTGGTGCCCTGTTTTGCCACGCTGCAATACCTGCTCCTGCCTGACGGGGGCGCCGCGGAGCTGGCGCACAGCTGGGGCAGAGCAGATGTGTTTGCCCTCAGCTACCTGGTGGTGGGAGCCACCGCCTACCTGTGGCATCTCCAGGAGCCCCCCGGCCAAGGAGAGAGCCGGGAGAGACCCTCGGCTTCCTTGGGCCGCCTGCTGGCCTGCATGAGGCCGGATGTGCTGCGGTTCGTGGTCATTGCCTGTCTCGTGGTGGTCTCCTCTTTGGGTAAGTGTGCATGACCCTCATCAGCCTTTCTCAAAAGCTCTCAAGGCACGAGAATTGTCCTGGGGGGGGGGGGGTTTCCAGAGTCCTGGAGCTGGTAGGTGTCAATTTGGCCATGTCCCCTAAGTAAGGTTTGGTGGTTGTATTCAGCGCCCCCCCCCCCACCTGCAGCATTTATCGAGAGAATCGAGTTCTTCTCACCCACTGCTCCCAAAACATCCTCTCTGCATTCAGCCAACTCTCTTTATTTCAAAGCCAGGTTACGTCTAAGGCTAAGACGTGCAGTCTTGTAGCTGTGAATTCCACAGGTTAGGCCTCGGCCTCTGTGTCCTGTTGTTGGCCCTCCAGAGGAACTGGTTGGCTGCTGTGAGATGGGATGCTGGACTAGATGGACCCTCACTGGTCTAATCTTTAGAGATATTTTTATGTTCTTGACAGGGAACCTTCGTATTCAGAGGTAGCTCTGAAACTGGGTGCTAGGAGGCAACATCAGCGGAAGGCCTCTGCCACTGCTCTGTTGTTGGATTTCCAGGGGAACTGGTTGACCGCTGTGTGAGACGGGAGGCTGGACTAGATGGACCCTCACTGGTCTGATCCAGCAGGTCTCTTCTGATGTTCTTATGAATGCTTCGGTCTCTATGCCCTGTTGTTGGCCCTCCAGAGGAACTGGTTGGCCACTGTGTGAGACAGGATGCTGTGCTAGGTGGACCCCTGGTCTGATCCAACAGGGCTCTTCTGACGTTCTTATGAAGGCCTCGGTCTCTCTGTCCTGTTGTTGACCCTCCTGAGGAACTGGTTGACCACTGTGTGAGACAGGAGGCTGGACTAGATGGACCCTCACTGGTCTGATCCAACAGGGCTCTTCTGACGTTCTTATGACGGCCTCGGCCTCTCTACCCTGTTGTTGGCCCTCCAGAGGAACTGGCTGGCCACTGTGTGAGACAGGAGGCTGGACTAGATGGACCCTCACTGGTCTGATCCAGCAGGGCTCTTCTGATGTTCTTTTGAGTTTTGCTGTTCTACTGCAGAACAACATGACTGACCACCTGAAATGAATAATAGATTGTGTGGAGGAGAGATGTGAGTTTAGAGGGATGGGCTGAAATGGCTGGAAACAAATCGGTGTAAGGCGAATGGTCTTATTTTTGAATAATAGTTAATCTGTAGTTCACCCGGGTCCTAGATTCTAGGACAAAGGAGATCCAGGTTTGAATTCCTCTCCTGCCACTCACTGACTGACCTCGGGCCAGTCACACGCTCTTGGCCTAACCTACCTCACAAGGTTGTTGTGAAGATAAAATGAAGAAGATATTGGATTTATATCCCACCCTATACTCTGAATGTCAGAGTCTCAGAGCGGTCACAATCTCCTTTTACCTCCCCACCCCCAACAGACACCCTGTGAGGTGGGTGGGACTGAAAGAGCACTTACAGTAGCTGCCCTTTCAGGGACAACTGTGCCAGAGCTATGATGATATTGGATTTATATCCTGTCCGCCACTCCGAATCTCAGAGCAGCTCACAATCTCCTTTTCCTTCCTCCCCACAACAGACACCCTGGGAGGTGGGTGGGGCTGAGAGAGCTCTCACAGCAGCTGCCTTTTCAAGAACAACTCCTGCGAGAGCTATGGCTGACCCAAGGCCATTCCAGCAGGTGCAAGTGGAGGAGTGGGGAATCAAACCCAGTTCTTCCTGATAAGAGTCCGCGCACTTAACCACCACACCACACTGGAAGGCAGCCACTTTGTGTCCCTATTCTGGGAAAGGAAAGGTTCCCTGTGCAAGCACCAGTCGTTACCGACTCTGGGGTGACGTTGCTTGGCAGACTGTTTTACGGGGTGGTTTGCCATTTGCCTTCCCCAGTCATCTACACTTTCCCCCCAGCAAGCTGGGGACTCATTTGACCAACCTCGGAAGGATGGAAGGCTGAGTCATCCTTGAGCCGGCTACCTGGACCAGCTTCTGCTGGGATAGAACTCAGGTTGTGAGCAGAGAGTTCAGATCACAGTACTGCAGTACTGCTGCTTTACCACTTTGCGCCACGGGGCAGGTCTAAATGAAGTGAATGAATGATTCAAGATCTAATTGAGAAAGGTGCAATCTAGTTGGTTTCAGATCTGAATTCCTGCCCCTCGCGGCTGACCTCCAGAGGCCCAAATCCTCTCCGACCTCCTGCTTCCCTTCTTGCTTTTAGTTTCCTCTGCACCCCTCCCCCTCAGGAGTCCTGAGGTCTGTCCCATTCTTCTCCAGGGGAGATGGCCGTCCCCTACTACACAGGACGTGTGACTGACTGGATCGTGACCAAGGCCGGCTCTTCTGTCTTTGAGAGAGCGCTTTGGATGATGTCTCTCCTCACGGTGGGCAGGTAGGGAAAGGGTGGGGCAGGTGGGGTGGGG